>NC_060177.1:83551832-83764332 GCF_021184085.1 Oncorhynchus gorbuscha | reverse complement strand
TAGCAGCTCTGGACAGACGGGAGACTCTAGCAGCTTTGGACAGGCGGGAGACTCTAGCAGCTCTGAACAGGCAGGAGACTCTAGCAGCTCCGGACAGGCGGGAGACTCTAGCAGCTCTGGACAGTCGAGGCGCACTGTAGGCCTGGTACGTGGCGCCGGCGCTGGTGGTACTGGGCCGAGGACACGCACCTCAGGGCGAGTGCGGGGAGGAGGAACAGGGAGTACTGGGCTCTGGACACGCACCGGAAGCCTGGTGCGGGGGGCTGCCACCGGAGGGCTGGTGCGTGTAGGTGGCACTGGAGCTCCATAGCACAGAGCCTGTCCAACCTTACCTGGCTCGATGCCCATTCTAGCCCGGCCGATCCGAGGAGCTGGAATGTACTGCACAGGGCTGTGCACCCGCTCTGGAGACACCGTGCACTCCACAGCATAACACGGTGCCTGCCCGGTCTCTCTCGCCCTCCGGTAAGCACAGGAAGTTGGCGCAGGTATCCTACCTGGCTTCGCCTTACTTCCTGTGTGCCCCCCCAATACATTTTAGGGGCTGACTCTTGGGCTTCCTTGCCAGCCGTGTTCCCTCGTATCGCCGGCTCCTCTCTCCGGCTAACTCTGCTCTCCTAGCTGCCTCCACCTGTTCCCATGGGAGTCGATCCTTTCCCGCCAGGATCTCTTCCCATGTGTAGTAACCCTTGCCATCCAATACATCATCCCATGTCCATTCCTCCTTACGCTGCTCCTGCTGCCGCTTCTCCTGCTGCACCTTGGGACGACACTCCCCTGGGTCCTCTCCCGTCGAGGATTTCCTAACTGGTGCAGAAAACACAAAGACAGGAAACAACCACCCACCAATCCCAACACAAAACAGGCTACCTAAATAATCAGAGACAATGACCAACACCTGCCTCTGATTGAGAACCATATCAGGCCAAACATAGAAATAGACAAACTAGAGACACAACATAGAATGCCCACCCAGCTCACGTCATGACCAACACTAAAACAAGGAAAACACAAAAGAACAATGGTCAGAACGTGACACTCACTGTGACTGTCTCCATCAATTCAATTCAATGGGCTTTATTGGCATGGGAAACATTTGTTAACATTGCCAAAGCAAGTGGAATAGATAATAAACAAATGTGAAAAAAAATGAACAGTAAACATTACACAACTTTACAAAGTTCCAAAGGAATAGAGACATTTAAAAGGTCATATTATGTATATATACAGTGTTGTAACGATGTGTGTAAGGGTTTTCTGGTGAAAGAGAAGCGGACCAAAAAGCAGCATGGTGGTTATTCATGTTCTTTAATTTATAAAGAAACTACACATGAGATAACTAACAAAAACAACAAACATCAGAAAACCTAAAACAGTCCTATCTGGTGCAATCACAGAGACAGGAACAATCACCCACCAACACACAGTGAAACCCAGGCTACCTAAGTATGATTCTCAATCAGAGACAACTAATGACACCTGCCTCTGATTGAGAACCATACTAGGCCGAAACATAGAAATTCCCAAAACCTAGAAAAACAAACATAGACTGCCCACCCAACTCACGCCCTGACCATACTAACTAAATACAAAACACAGGAAATAAAGGTCAGAACGTGACAATGTGCAAATAGTTAAAGTACATAAGGGAAAACAAATAAACATAAATATTGTTTGTACAATGGTGTTTGTTCTTCACTGGTTGCTCTTTTCTTGTGGCAACTGGTCACAAATCTTGCTGTTGTGATTGTACACTGTGGTATTTCACACAATAGATATGAGAGTTTATCAAAATTGGATTTGTTTTCAATTTTTTTGTGGGTCTATGTAATCTCAGGGAAATATGTGTCTCTAATATGTTCATAGATTTGGCAGAAGGTTAGAAAGTGCAATTCAGTTTCCACTTCACTTTGTGGGCAGTATGCAGTCTGTGCACAGTCTGTCTTCTCTTGAGATCCATGTTTCCATACGCCGGCATTTCTCAATAGCAAGGCTATGCTCACTGAGCCTGTACATAATCAAAGCTTTCCTTAATTTTGGGTCAGTCACAGTGGTCAGGTATTCTGCCACTGTGTACTCTCTGTTTAGGGCCAAATAACATTCTAGTTTGCTCTGTTTATTGTTAATTCTTTCCAATGTGTCAAGTAATTATCTTTTTGTTTTTCTCATGATTTGGTTGGGTCTAATTATGTCGCTGTCCTGGGGCTCTATTTGTGTTTGTGAACAATCCCAGAACCAGCCTACTTAGGGGACTCTTCTCTAGGTTAATCTCTATGTAGGTGATGGCTCTGTTATGGAAGGTTTGGGAATCGCTTCCTTTTAGGTGGTTGTAGAATTTAACAGCTCTTTTCTGGATTATGATTATTATCGGCCTAATTCTGCTCTGCATGCATTATTTGGTGTTTTACGTTGTATCTCTCTCTGTGACTGTCTCAATGTTTCTCACTGTGATGAACTTTATCCCTCTCTTTCTTTGACTCTCTCTCTCTCTCTCTCTCTCTCTTTCTGTGACTGCCTCTATCGCTGTCTCCTTGACTCTCTCGCTCTCTGTGACTGTATACAGTGAGGGATTTTTTGTTTGTTGATACCCTGCTGATTTTGTACGTTTCCCCACTGACAAAGAAATGCTCAGTCTATCATTTTAATGGTAGCTTTATTTGAACAGTGAGAGACAGAATAACAACAAAAAAATCCCGATAAACGCATGTCAAAAATGTTATAAATTGATTTGCATTTTAATGAGGGAAAAAAGTATTTGACCCCTCTGCAAAACATGACTTAGTACTTGGTGGCAAAACCCTTGTTGGCAATCACGGAGGTCAGACGTTTCTTGTAGTTGACCACCAGGTTTGCACACATCTCAGGAGGGATTTTGTCCTGCTCCTCTTTGCAAATCTTCTCCAAGTCATTAAGGTTTCAAGGCTGATGTTTGTGAACTCGACCCTTCAGCTCCCTCCACAGATTTGCTATGGGATTAAGGTCTGGAGACTGGCTAGGCCACTCCAGGACCTTAATGTGCTTCTTCTTGAGCCACTCCTTTGTTGCCTTGGCTGTGTGTTTTGGGTCACTGTCATGCTGGAATACCCATCCACGACACATTTTCAATGCCCTGGCTGAGGGAAGGAGGTTCTCACCCAGGATTTGACGGTACATGGCCCCATCCATCGTCCCTTTGATGCGGTGAAGGTGTCCTGTTTCTGTGGACAGGTGTCTTTTATACAGATAACAAACTGAGATTAGGAGCACTCCCTTTAAGAGCTCGTTACCTGTATAAAAGACACCTGGGAGCCAGAAATCTTTCTGATTGAGAGGGGTCAAATACTTATTTCCCAAATTAAAATGTAAATCAATTTATAACATTTTTGACATGCGTTTTTCTGGATTTTTTTGTTGTTATTCTGACTCTCACTGTTCAAATAAACCTACCATTAAAATTATAGACTGGTCATTTCTTTGTCAGTTGGCAAACGTACAAAATCAGCAGGGGATCAAATACTTTTTCCCTCACTGTATATCTCTCTCTGTGACTGTCTCTATCTCTGTGTGACTGTCGCTATCTCTGTCTCTGTCTCTGTCTCTGTCTCTGTCTCTGATTTCTCTCTCTCTCTCTCTCTCTCTCTCTCTCTCTCTCTCTCTCTCTCTCTCTCTCTCTCTCTCTCTCTCTCTCTCTCTCTCTCTTTCTCTTTCTCTGTGACTGTCACTATCTCTCTTTCTTGGTGTTACTGTCTGTATCTCTGTCTGTCTCTGTGACTGTCTCCTTCTCTCTCTCTCTCTCGATTCAATTAAATTCAATTCAAGGGGCTTTATTGGCATGGGAAACATGTGTTAACATTGCCAAAGCAATCTCTCTCTGTGAATCTCTCTATGTGACTGTATCTATCTCCATCTCTCTGCGACTGTCTATCGCTCTGTGTGACTGTCTCTATCTCTTTCTCAGTGACTGTCTATCTATCTCTCTCTGTGACTGTCTCTATATCTCTCTCTCCTTTTTTCCCCCTCTCTACCTAAAGTTCTTGTATCCAACCGCCACTGTCAAGGGTGCTCGACGGCCATCTTGGTAGAAGCATTATCGGCTAGTCTACTGACTAAAGTGTATGAATTCTCCTAAACATCTGCTTCTTCCCTCTAGACTTCAGCCCAGGGGAGGATCTCCCCTAACAAGGCTCTCCAGAATGGCAGCCCATCCAAATGCCATCGCTTCATGAAGATCAAGAATGTGGAGACTGGAGTCACGTACAATGACACTCTACACCACAGCTCTAGTAAGGTACGGAACGGACTTTATTTCTCATCTGCAGACACTGGCTTCTTCTCATCAATCAATCAGTCAATTAGTTAATCATTAACTAATTAGCCAATCAATTAATCAGTCACGGGACTGTGTGGCTTCTCATCTGTACAACAGTTGCTTCCTCTCATCAATCAATTGATTAGTCAATTAGCTGATCAATCAAACAATTAATTTAATCAAATTAGTGTGTACTCATATAGCCCTTTTCATACAAATACAGCAGAAAATATATATTTTTATATAATAATATAGATATTTTTTAGGAACTCCGTCAGGGTCTCAACTTACTGTTGAGAGTTAGAATATTAGAATACACAAGGTGCAATTTCGAAATTTATTTTAGTCAAATTTAGTCACTCAATTAGCTCATATCAGCAGTCACTCAATTAGCCCATATCAGCAGTCACCCAGTTAGCCCATATCAGCAGTCACTCAGTTAGCCCATATCAGCATTCACTCAATTAGCTTATATCAGCAGTCACTCAGTTAGCCCATATCAGCATTCACTCAATTAGCTCATATCAGCAGTCACTTAATTAGCCCATATCAGCAGTCACTCAATTAGCCCATATCAGCAGTCACTCAATTAGCCCATATCAGCAGTCACTCATTTAGCTCATATCAGCAGTCACTCAATTAGCTCATATCAGCAGTCACTCAATTAGCTCATATCAGCAGTCACTCAGTTAGCCCATATCAGCATTCACTCAGTTAGCCCATATCAGCATTCACTCAGTTAGCCCATATCAGCATTCACTCAGTTAGCCCATATCAGCATTCACTCAGTTAGCCCATATCAGCATTCACTCAGTTAGCCCATATCAGCATTCACTCAGTTAGCCCATATCAGCAGTCACTCAGTTAGCCCATATCAGCATTCACTCAGTTAGCCCATATCAGCATTCACTCAGTTAGCCCATATCAGCATTCACTCAGTTAGCCCATATCAGCATTCACTCAGTTAGCCCATATCAGCATTCACTCAGTTAGCCCATATCAGCAGGTTTTAGATTGGTAAATTATTCTAGCCAGCTGTCTAAACTTGTAGTAATCATGGTTGAATTATCGACTGTGGGGGCCCCCATTGATTTTGTCAGTCACGCTCACTCAGATATAATCTTAAAAACTGTAAACATTTCTCTCCAGCATATGGCAAAATGTAACTGAGGGCCCCCAAAAGGCTGGGGCCGACTCTGACTGCATGTGTGGGTACAGATGTGGGTACGGATGTGGGTACGCATGTGGGTACGGATGTGGGTACGGATGTGGGTACGGATGTGGGTACGGATGTGGGTACAGATGTGGGTACGGATGTGGGTATGGATGTGGGTACGGATGTGGGTACGGATGTGGGTATGGATGTGGGTACGGATGTGGGTACGGATGTGGGTACAGATGTGGGTACGGATGTGGGTACAGATGTGGGTACGGATGTGGGTACGGATGTGGGTACGGATGTGGGTACGGATGTGGGTACAGAAGTGGGTACAGATGTGGGTACGGATGTGGGTACAGATGTGGGTACGGATGTGGGTACAGATGTGGGTACGGATGTGGGTACAGATGTGGGTACGGATGTGGGTATGGATGTGGGTATGGATGTGGGTAAGGATGTGGGTATGCATACCCGCAAGCCACTGTGGCCCCCCATCTTAAGCATTTAGCCATCCATCTGCACAGATAGCTCTGCAGCCGTCGCCTTGGTCTTTTAACATGAGCCTAGCTAATTATTTCAGAGACTTATCGGACGACAGCCTGCTATGCATCCCAATGAATGTGCCTCGCCTCTAATAGCACCTCTTCAGATGTATAAAAAATCACAGAATTCTGTTTTTCTCAGTCATATAAAGAACAGCTGCGGGGCATGAATGCCCAGAGCTTTATGTCAAGCGGAAGTATTGAGCCAAGAGTGAATCCTTTGTTTTATTTTTAACACTCTGTTCATCATCACCCTTTTTTCCCTTTCTCTCTTCCCCTCTCTCTTTCTCTTTCTCTTTCTCTTTCTCTTTCTCTTTCTCTCTCTGTCTCTCTCTCTCTCTCTCTCTCTCTCTCTCTCTCTCTCTCTCTCTCTCTCTCTCTCTCTCTCTCTCTCTCTCTCTCTCTCTGTCTCTGTCTCTCTCTCTTTCTTCCTCTTTCCATCTCTCTCTCTCTCTGTGTCTCTGTGTCTCTTTCTTCCTCTTTCCATCTCTCTCTCTCTCTCTCTCTCTCTCTCTCTCAATTCAATTCAATTCAATTCAATTCAATGCAATTCAAGGGCTTTATTGGCCTGGGAAACATGTGTTAACATTGCCAAAGCAAGTGAGGTAGACAACATACAAAGTGAATATATAAGGTGAAAAACAACAAAATCTTTCTCTGTATATATCAATGATGTTGCTCTTGCTGCGGGCGATTCCCTGATCCACCTCTACGCAGACGACACCATTCTATATACTTTCGGCCCGTCATTGGACACTGTGCTATCTAACCTCCAAACGAGCTTCAATGCCATACAACACTCCTTCCGTGGCCTCCAACTGCTCTTAAACGCTAGTAAAACCAAATGCATGCTTTTCAACTGATCGCTGCCTGCACCCGCATGCCCGACTAGCATCACCACCCTGGATGGTTCCGACCTTGAATATGTGGACATCTATAAGTACCTAGGTGTCTGGCTAGACTGAAAACTCTCCGTCCAGACTCATATCAAACATCTCCAATCGAAAATCAAATCAAGAGTCGGCTTTCTATTCCGCAACAAAGCCTCCTTCACTCACGCCGCCAAGCTTACCCTAGTAAAACTGACTATCCTACCGATCCTCGACTTCGGCGATGTCATCTACAAAATGGCTTCCAACACTCTACTCAGCAAACTGGATGCAGTCTATCACAGTGCCATCCGTTTTGTCACTAAAGCACCTTATACCACCCACCACTGCGACTTGTATGCTCTAGTCGGCTGGCCCTCACTACATATTCGTCGCCAGACCCACTGGCTCCAGGTCATCTACAAGTCCATGCTAGGTAAAACTCCGCCTTATCTATCTATTCACTGGTCACGATGGCAACACCCATCCGTAGCACGCGCTCCAGCAGGTGTATCTCACTGATCATCCCTAAAGCCAACACCTCATTTGGCCGCCTTTCGTTCCAGTACTCTGCTGCCTGTGACTGGAACGAACTGCAAAAATCGCTGAAGTTGGAGACTTTTATCTCCCTCACCAACTTCAAACATCAGCTATCCGAGCAGCTAACCGATCGCTGCAGCTGTACATAGTCTATTGGTAAATAGCACACCCATTTTCACCTACCTCATTCCCATACTGTTTTTACACTGTTTTTTATTTATTTACTTTTCTGATCTTTTGCACACCAATATCTCTACCAGTACATGACCATCTGATCATTTATCACTCCAGTGTTAATCTGCAAAATTGTATTATTCGCCTACCTCCTCATGCCTTTTGCACACATTGTATATAGACTGCCCATTTTTTTTTCTACTGTGTTATTGACTTGTTAATTGTTTACTCCATGTGTAACTCTGTGTTGTCTGTTCACACTGCTATGCTTTATCTTGGCCAGGTCGCAGTTGCAAATGAGAACTTGTTCTCAACTAGCCTACCTGGTTAAATAAAGGTGAAATAAAAAAATAAAAAAATAAAAATGAACAGTAAACATTACACATACAGAAGTATCAAAACAGTAAAGACATTACAAATGTCATATTATATATATATATAAATATATATACAATGTACAAATAGTTAAAGGACACAAGATAAAATAAATAAGCATAAATATGGGTTGTATTTACAATGGTGTTTGTTCTTCACTGGTTGCCCTTTTCTCGTGGCAACAGGTCACAAATCTTGCTGCTGTGATGACACACTGTGGAATTTCACCCAGTAGATATGGGAGTTTTTCAAAATTGGATTTGTTTTCAAATTCTTTGTGGATCTGTGTGATCTGGGGGAAATATGTATCTCTAATATGGTCATACATTGGGCAGGAGGTTAGGAAGTGCAGCTCAGTTTCCACCTCATTTTGTGGGCAGTGAGCACATAGCCTGTCTTCTCTTGAGAGCCATGTCTGCCTACGGTGGCCTTTCTCAATAGCAAGCTATGCTCACTGAGTCTGTACATAGTCAAAGCTTTCCTTAATTTTGGGTCAGTCACAGTGGTCAGGTATTCTGCCGCTGTGTACTCTCTGTGTAGGGCCAAATAGCATTCTAGTTTGCTCTGTTTTTTTGTTAATTCTTTCCAATGTGTTAAGTAATTATCTTTTTGTTTTCTCATGATTTGGTTGGGCCTAATTGTGCTGTTGTCCTGGGGCTCTGTAGGGTGTGTTTGTGTTTGTGAACAGAGCCCCAGGACCAGCTTGGTTAGGGGACTCTTCTCCAGGTTAATCTCTCTGTAGGTGATGGCATTGTTATGGAAGGTTTGTGAATCGCTTCCTTTTAGGTGGTTGTAGAATTTAATGGCTCTTTTCTGGATTTTGATAATTAGTGGGTATCGGCCTAATTCTGCTCTGCATGCATTATTTGGTGTTTTACATTGTACACGGAGGATCGTTCACAGCTCAGATCGTTCACAGCTTTGTGGAAGTTACCTGTGGCGCTGATGTTTAGGCCAAGGTATGTATAGTTTTTTGTGTGCTCTAGGGCAACAGTGTCTAGATGGAATTTAAATTTGTGGTCCTGGTGACTGGACCTTTTTTGGAACACCATTATTTTGGTCTTACTGAGATTTACTGTCAGGGCCCAGGTCTGACAGAATATGTGCATAAGATCTAGGTGCTGCTGTAGGCCCTCCTTGGTTGGTGACAGAAGCACCAGATCATCAGCAAACAGCAGACATTTGACTTCGGATTCTAGCAGGGGGAGGCCGGGTGCTGCAGACTTTTCTAGTGCCCGCGCCAATTCGTTGACATATATGTTGAAGAGGGTGGGGCTTAAGCTGCATCCCTGTCTAACCTCACAACCCTGTGTGAAGAAATGTGTGTGTTTTTTGCCCATTTTAACCGCACACTTGTTGTTTGTATACATGGATTTTATAATGTCATATGTTTTACCCCCAACACCACTTTCCATCAGTTTGTATAGCAGACCCTCATGCCAGATTGAGTCGAAGGCTTTTTTTTAAATCAACAAAGCATGAGAAGACTTTGCCTTTGTTTTGGTTTGTTTGGTTGTCAATTAGGGTGTGCAGGGTGAATACATGGTCTGTTGTACGGTAATTTGGTAAAAAGCCAATTTGACATTTGCTCAGTACATTGTTTTCATTGAGGAAATGTACGAGTCTGCTGTTAATAATAATGCAGAGGATTTTCCCAAGGTTACTGTTGACACATATTCCACGGTAGTTATTGGGGTCAAATTTGTCTCCACTTTTGTGGATTGGGGTGATCAGACCTTGGTTCCAAATATTGGGGAAGATGCCAGAGCTAAGTATGATGTTAAAGAGTTTTAGTATAGCCAATTGGAATTTGTTGTCTGTATATTTGATCATTTCATTGAGGATACCATCGACACCACAGGCCTTTTTGGGTTGGAGGGTTTTTATTTTGTCCTGTAACTCATTCAATGTAATTGGAGAATCCAGTGGGTTCTGGTAGTCTTTAATAGTTGATTCTAAGATCTGTATTTGATCATGTATATGTTTTTGCTCTTTATTCTTTGTTATAGAACCAAAAAGATTGGAGAAGTGGTTTACCCATACATCTCCATTTTGGATAGATAATTCTTCGTGTTGTTGTTTTGGTTGGACAGGTTTCTCAATTTCTTTCTTAGATTTTTGCATTCTTCATCAAACCATTTGTCATTATTGTTAATTTTCTTTGGTTTTCTATTTGAGATTTTTAGATTTGATAGGGAAGCTGAGAGGTCAAATATACTGTTAAGATTTTCTACTGCCAAGTTTACACCTTCACTATTACAGTGGAACGTTTTACCAAGGAAATTGTCTAAAAGGGATTGAATTTGTTGTTGCCTAATTGTTTTTTGGTATGTTTCCAAACTGCATTCCTTCCATCTATAGCATTTCTTAATGTTACTCAGTTCCTTTGGCTTTGATGCCTCATGATTGAGTATTGCTCTGTTTAAGTAGACTGTGATTTTGCTGTGGTCTGATAGGGGTGTTAGTGGACTGACTGTGAACGCTCTGAGAGATTCTGGGTTGAGGTCAGTGATAAAGTAGTCTACAGTACTACTGCCAAGAGATGAGCTATAGGTGTACCTACCATAGGAGTCCCCTGGAAGCCTACCGTTGACTATGTACATACCCAGCGTGCGACAAAGCTGCAGGAGTTGTGACCCGTTTTTGTTGGTTATGTTGTCATAGTTGTGCCTAGGGGGGCATATGTGGGAGGGGATGCTGTCACCTCCAGGCAGATGTTTGTCCCCCTGTGTGCTGAGGGTGTCAGGTTTTGTCCGGTTCTGGCATTTAGGTCGCCACAGACTAGTACATGTACATACATCTCTCTCTCTGTGTCTCTGTGTCTCTGTCTCTCTCTCTTTCTTCTTCTTTCCATCTCTCTCTCTCTCTCTGTGTCTCTGTGTCTCTTTCTTCCTCTTTCCATCTCTCTCTCTCTCTCTCTCTCTCTCTCTCTCTCTCTCTCTCTCTCTCTCTCTCTCTCTCTCTCTCTCTCTCTCTCTCTCTCTGTGTCTCTTTCTTCCTCTTTCCATCTCTCTCTCTCTCTCTCTCTCTCTCTCTCTCTCTCTCTCTCTCTCTCTCTCTCTCTCTCTCTCTCTCTCTCTCTCTCTCTCTCTGTGTGTATCTGTCTCTCTCTCTCTCTCTCTCTCTCTCTCTCTCTCTCTCTCTCTCTCTCTCTCTCTCTCTCTCTCTCTCTCTCTGTGTCTCTGTCTCTCTCTCTTTGTCTCTCTCTCTGTGTGTGTCTCTGTCTCTGTCTCTCTCTCTGTCTCTCTCTCTCTCTCTCTCTCTCTCTCTCTCTCTCTCTCTCTCTCTCTCTCTCTCTCTCTCTCTCTCTCTGTGTCTCTGTCTCTCTCTCTGTGTCTCTGTCTCTGTCTCTCTCTCTCTCTCTCTCTCTCTCTCTCTCTCTCTCTCTCTCTCTCTTTGTCTTTCTCTCTCTGTGTGTTTCTGTCTCTCTCTCTTTGTCTCTCTCTCTCTCTGTGTGTCTCTGTCTCTCTCTCTTTGTCTCTCTCTCTCTCTGTGTGTCTCTGTCTGTCTGTCTCTCTTTGTCTCTCTCTCTCTCTCTCTCTCTCTCTCTCTCTCTCTCTCTCTCTCTCTCTCTCTCTCTCTCTCTCTCTCTCTCTCTCTCTCTCTCTCTCTCTGTGTGTGTCTCTGTCTCTCTCTCTTTGTCTCTCTCTCTCTGTGTGTCTCTGTCTCTCTCTCTTTGTCTCTCTTGGCCAGTGCCACATTTGTTGTTGTTTTAACACTCCAGCACTTTGAATTTGAAATGATACAATTACAATGACTTTTTAATTTAATCATTAAGAATTTACAGTCAAACTATTAGGACAAATTCACTTATATGTGTGTTAAAGTTATGTTTCAGATTGTTTTGTGCCCAATAGAAATTATTTTTCTTAACACTTCTACATTAATGTGGATGCTACCATAATTACGGATAGTCCTGAATGAATCGTGAATAATGATGAGTGAGAAAGTTACAGAAGCACAAATGCATCCGACAAATTTGAAAAGTCAAAACTACTTGTACTACTTTAATACACATATAAGTGAATTTGTCCAAATACTTTTGGTCCCCTAAAATAGGGGGACTATGTACAAAAAGTGCTGTAAATTCTAAACGGTTCACTCGATGGATGAATACATTTACATTTACATTTAAGTCATTTAGCAGACGCTCTTATCCAGAGCGACTTACAAATTGGTGCATTCACCTTATGACATCCAGTGGAACAGTCACTTTACAATAGTACATCTAAATCTTAAAGGGGGGGTGAGAGGGATTACTTATCCTATCCTAGGTATTCCTTAAAGAGGTGGGGTTTCAGGTGTCTCCGGAAGGTGGTGATTGACTCCGCTGTCCTGGCGTCGTGAGGGAGTTTGTTCCACCATTGGGGGGCCAGAGCAGCGAACAGTTTTGACTGGGCTGAGCGGGAGCTGTACTTCCTCAGTGGTAGGGAGGCGAGCAGGCCAGAGGTGGATGAACGCAGTGCCCTTGTTTGGGTGTAGGGCCTGATCAGAGCCTGGAGGTACTGAGGTGCCGTTCCCCTCACAGCTCCGTAGGCAAGCACCATGGTCTTGTAGCGGATGCGAGCTTCAACTGGAAGCCAGTGGAGAGAACGGAGGAGCGGGGTGACGTGAGAGAACTTGGGATGGTTGAACACCAGACGGGCTGCGGCGTTCTGGATGAGTTGAAGAGGTTTAATGGCACAGGCAGGGAGCCCAGCCAGCAGCGAGTTGCAGTAATCCAGACGGGAGATGACAAGTGCCTGGATTAGGACCTGCGCCGCTTCCTGTGTGAGGCAGGGTCGTACTCTGCGGATGTTGTAGAGCATGAACCTACAGGAACGGGCCACCACCTTGATGTTGGTTGAGAACGACAGGGTGTTGTCCAGGATCACGCCAAGGTTCTTAGCGCTCTGGGAGGAGGACACAATGGAGTTGTCAACCGTGATGGCGAGATCATGGAACGGGCAGTCCTTCCCCGGGAGGAAGAGCAGCTCCGTCTTGCCGAGGTTCAGCTTGAGGTGGTGATCCGTCATCCACACTGATATGTCTGCCAGACATGCAGAGATGCGATTCGCCACCTGGTCATCAGAAGGGGGAAAGGAGAAGATTAGTTGTGTGTCGTCTGCATAGCAATGATAGGAGAGACCATGTGAGGTTATGACAGAGCCAAGTGACTTGGTGTATAGCGAGAATAGGAGAGGGCCTAGAACAGAGCCCTGGGGGACACCAGTGGTGAGAGCGCGTGGTGAGGAGACAGATTCTCGCCACGCCACCTGGTAGGAGCGACCTGTCAGGTAGGACGCAATCCAAGCGTGGGCCGCGCCGGAGATGCCCAACTCGGAGAGGGTGGAGAGGAGGATCTGATGGTTCACAGTATCGAAGGCAGCCGATAGATCTAGAAGGATGAGAGCAGAGGAGAGAGAGTTAGCTTTAGCAGTGCGGAGCACCTCCGTGATACAGAGGAGAGCAGTCTCAGTTGAATGACTAGTCTTGAAACCTGACTGATTTGGATCAAGAAGGTCATTCAGAGAGAGATAGCGGGAGAGCTGGCCAAGGACGGCACGTTCAAGAGTTTTGGAGAGAAAAGAAAGAAGGGATACTGGTCTGTAATTGTTGACATAAAAATGTACAGTCTGCACTTTAAATTCATAGTCATTGTATCATTTCAAATCCAAAGTGCTGGAGTACAGAGCCAAAACAACAAAAAGTGTGTCACTGTCCCATTCAGACCCATTGACCTTTAAACATTTTGTTAGACTTATTCTAAAATTCATTTAATCTTTTTAACTCTCAGACATCTTAACACAATACACAATAATGACAAAGCAAAAACATGTTTTTATAAATGTAATCTAATTTATTAAAAATAAAAAACTGAAATATTACATTTATGTAAGTATTCAGACCCTTTTGTCAGTAATTTGTTGAAGCACCTTTGGCACTAATTACAGCATTGACTCTTCTTGGGTATGACGCTACAAGCTTGGCACACCTGTATTTGGGGAGTTTCTCCCATTCTTCTCTGCAGATCCTCTCAAGCTCTGTCAGGTTGGATGGGAAGTGTTGCTGCACAGCTATTTTCAGGTCTCCCCAGAGATGTCTGGGCTCTGGCTGAGCCACTCAAGGACAACCAGAGACTTGTCTCAAAGCCACTCCTGCATTGTCTTGGCTGTGTGCTTAGGGTTGTTGTCCTGTTGGAAGGTGAATCTTCACCCCAGTCTGAGGTCCTGAGCGCTCTGTACTTTGCTCCGTTCATCTTTCCCTTGATCCTGACGAGTGTCCCAGTCCCTGCTGCTGAAAAACATCCCCACAGCATGATGCTGCCACTACCATGCGTCACCGTAGGGATGGTTCCAGGTTTCATCCAGATGTGACGCTTGGCATTCAGGCCAAAGAGTTCAATTTTGGTTTCATCAGATCTGAGAGTCTTTAGGTGCCTTTTGGCAAACACCAAGTGGGCTGTCATGTGCCTTTTACTGAGGAGTGGCTTCTGTCTGGCCACTCTACCATAAAGGCCTGATTGGTGGAGTGCTGCAGAGATGGTTGTCCTTATGGAAGGTTCTCCCATCTCCAAAGAGGAACTCTGGAGCTCTGTCAGAGTGACCATCGGGTTCCTGGTCAACTCCATGACTAAGGCCCTTCTCCCCCGATTGCTCAGTTTGGCTGGGCGGCCAGCTCTAGGAAGAGTCTTGGTGATTCAAAACTTTTTCCATTTAAGGATGATGGAGGCCACTGTGTTCTTGGGGACCTTTAATGCTGCAGAAAGGCTTTGGTACCCTTCCCCAGATCTGTGCCTCGACATAATCCTGTCTCGGAGCTCTACGGACAATTCCTTCGACCTCATGACTTGTTTTTTTTCCTCTGATATTCACTGTCAACTGTGGGGCCTTATATAGACAGGTTTGCGCATTTAAGAATCATGTCCAATCAACTGAATTTACCACAGTTGGACTCCAATCGAGTTGCAGAAACATCTCAAGGATTATCAATGGAAACAGAATTTCACCTGAGATCAATTTCAAGTCTCATAGCAATTGTAAACACCTGGGGTATTGTGTGTAGATTAATGGGGATTTAATCCAAATCAATAACATTTTAGAATGAGGCTGTAGCGTAACAAAATGTGTAAAAAGTGAAGGGATACTTTCCGAATGCACTGTATATACACTATATATACAAAAGTATGTGGACAACCCGTCAAATGAATGGATTCGGCTATTTCAGCTACATCCGTTACTGATAGGTGTATAAAATCGATCACATAGCCATGCAATCTCTATAGTTAAACTTTGGTAGTAGAATGGCCTTACTGAAGAGCTCAGTGACTTTCAACGTGACATATTCATAGGATGCCACCTTTCCAACAAGGCAGTTTGTAAAATTTCTGCCCTGCTAGAACTGCCCCGGTTAACTGTGTCAAAGTGCTGTTATTATGAAGTGGAAACGTCTACAAAAGCTCAGCTGCGAAATTGTAGGCCACACAAGCTCACAGAAATGGACCGCCGAGTGCTGAATCACGTAGCGTGTAAAAATAGTTTGTCCTCGGTTGCAACACTCACTACTGAGTTCCAAACTGCCTCTGGAAGCAACGTCAACACAATAACTGTTTGTCAGGAACTACATGAAATGGGTTTCCAAGTCCGAGCAGACGCACACAAGCCTAAGATCACCATGGCAATGCCTAGCGTCGGCTAAAGTGGTGTAAAGCTCGCCGCCATTGGATTCTGGAGCAGTGGAAACGCTTTGTCTGGAGTGATAAATCACGCTTCACCATCTGGCAGTCCGACAGACGAATCTGGACTTTGTGGATGCCAGCAGAACGCTACCTGCCCCGATGCATAGTGCCAACTGAAATGTTTGGTGGAAGAGGAATAATGGTCTGTTTTTCATGGTTCAGGCCCCTTAGTTCAAGTGAAGGGAAATCTTAAAGACATTCTAGACCATTCTGTGCTTCCAACTTTGTGGCAACAGTTTGGGGAAGGCCCTTTCCTGTTCCAACATGACAATGCCCTCTGTGCACAAAGTGAGGTTCATACAGAAATGGTTTGTCGAGATCGGTGTGGAAGAACTTGACTGGCCTGCACAGAGCCCTGACCTCAACCCCATCGAGCACCTTTGAGATTAATTGGAACACCGATTGCGAACCAGGCCTAATCGCCCAACATCAGTGCACGACCTCACTAATGCTCTTGTGGCTGAATGGAAGCAAGTCCCAGCAGCAATGTTCCAACATCTAGTGAAAAGCCTTCCCAGAAGAGTGGAGGCTGTTATAGCAGCAAAGTGGGACCAACTCCATATTAAAGCCCATGATTTTGGAATGAGATGTTCGACGAGCAGTTGTCCACATACTTTTGGTCATGTAGTTTATGTGTATATATATACTGTACATCCTTTCCCTCTGTCTCTATCTCTCTGTCTCTGTCTCTCTGTCTCTGTCCCTGTCTCTCTGTCTCTGTCTCTCTGTCTCTCTGTATCTCTGTCTTTCTCTGTCTCTGTCTCTCTGTCTCTGTCCCTGTCTCTCTGTCTCTGTCTCTCTGTCTCTCTGTATCTCTGTATCTCTGTCTTTCTCTGTCTCTCTCTCTTTCTCTGTCCCCCTGCGTCCCTCTTTATCTCCCTCTCCCTCTCTCTTATCTCCCCTCGTCATTCTCATAGGCTGTTTTTGTACGTCTTGTTTACTTCTGTGACTTAAGCAAGCGTCACACTGAGGATGAGGTTGTTTGAGTACGGGAAGAGGGGGGAAGGTATTTTTAGGGCAAGGCCTGAGTGGCTGGACAGAGTGATTGGGTGTGTGGTTCATCCAATATGACTAGACTTCCCATTTTAGCGGCAGCGTTGTTGAGTTCCTGTTCAATTTCCGCTCTATGTTCGTGCTCGGGCAATTTTTTTTGCCTTTTTCTTTCTCTCTGTCTAATTTGGCGAATGCATAGATGCGGTAAAGAGGTCAATGGAACGCAGGCTGTAGGGGGTAGAAGAAAGACCCTGGATTGGCACACGTTCAACACATTTGTTATTACAAAGTGGATATTTGTCAAATACTTCATGATTGATGTATTGTAACAGGTCGACCATGTGGTTACTAAAATCCTATTTGGATATAGTTAGTTGGCTGTTTTCGTTGCATTACATTTAGAAATGTTTCCTTTCTATTGTTTAGAGGAAGTGTCTGCTAAAGAATGTTCAGACACTAAATAAAGAATTCCTTTAGTGTCTCTCTCTCTCTGTAAAACAGAAATGCCACGGCTTGAGCGATAGGTCCCCTGGGGCTTCCTTTCTCTCGCTTATAATAAATTCCCAAGCACTCTCTCTCTCTCTCTCTCTCTCTCTCTCTCTCTCTCTCTCTCTCTCTCTCTCTCTCTCTCTCTCTCTCTCTCTCTCTCTCTCTCTCTCTCTCTCTCTCTCTCTCAATTTAAATTCAATTCAATTTGCTTTATTGGCATGACGTAACAATGTACATATTGCCAAAGCTTATTTTGGATATTTACAATATAAAAATGAGAATCAAAATTGTCAATGGGATAACAGTAACAACAATAACCAAGTGTCAAAATAACCATACATTCAACAATAACAATAAGCATACAGTAGAGGACATGTGCAGGTTGATTGGTCTGTCAGACACTGTCCCTCAACTTATGGCAGGCAGCAATGTAGTGCGCTGCCAACCCACAGCTCTCTGCGTCCTTCCCCAACAGGACGAGTAGCTTACTCTCATCAGAGAGGTCTTTGAAACCTTGAACAATGGTTTCAAATTTGGGGAAATGACACTCTCTAATTGTTTTACAGCAAATACAGCTCTGTCTCAGGTTCTGCTGTTGTGCAGCGGTTGCACAGCCTTTCCTCTACAGGGAGCCAGGTTTTCCTGTGTCTACCCTTCTCAATGGAAAGGCTGTGCTCACTACTTTGTCAAGGTTTTTCTAAGGTTTTGATCAGTAACCGTGGTCAAATATTTAGCCACGGTGTACTGTAGATTTAGGGCCAGATAGCACTGCATTTTGCTTTGTGCTTGTGTTTCCCAATAAGCAATGTAGTTTTGACTGTGTTGTACTTTGGTTTATCCTGATTGATTGGATGTTCTGGTCCTGAGGCTTCAGTGTGTTAGTAGAACAGGTTTGTGAACTCAGGACCAGGACCAGCTGGATGAGGGGACTCTTTTCTTTGCTCAGCTCTTGGCATTGCAGGGCTTGGTAATGATATGAGAGGGGGTCACTGCTCTTTTTTAAGTTTGTATTATTCGTGGATATTGGCCTAATTCTGCCCTGCATGCATTGTTTGTAGTTTTCCTCTGGACATGTAGGATAATCTCACAGAACTCTGCATGCAGGGTTTCAATGGGGTGTTTGTCCCATGTGATGAAATCTTGTCTTGCAAGTGGACCCCACACCTCACTGCCATAAAGTGCAATTGGTTCAATGAAATATTCAATTAGTTTTAGACAAATTTGAATAGGTATTTCAAATTGAATTAGCTTTTTAATGGCATAGAATGCCCTGCGTGCTTTCTCTCTCAGTTCATTCACTGCCTCATTAAGGTGTCCAGTTGAGCTTATTTTTAAACCTAAGTAATTGTAGTGTGTGCAGTACTCTATATATTTTGTAGCAATTAGACTTTGGTCTTATTCCCTGAGATCTGGATCTTCTCTGGAAAATCATTATTTTAGTCTTTTTGTGGTTTACTGCCAGGGCCCAGGTCTGGCAGTACTGCTGTAGCAGGTCCAGGCTCTGCTGTAGGCCATGTGCTGTGGGTGACAGCAGGCACATGTCATCTGCAAAGAGTAGGCATTTAACTTCTGAATTGTGGAGACTAACACCAGGGGCTAAGGATTTTTCGAGAATAGTGGCCAATTCGTTGATGTAAATATTGAAGAGTGTAGGGCTCAGATTGCAACCCTGACGAAGGCATTATAGGGTATTATTTTGGTGGACCTGTTTATCTATCAGGGTGTGTAGGTTGTAAATATGATCAGTTGTGTGATGTTTTGGTATAAATCCAATTTGTCTTTTACTCAAGACATTGTGCTTATTAAGGAAGTTTAGAACTCTTACATTTCTAATACTACAGAAAACCTTCCCCAGGTTACTGTTCACACAAATGCCTCTGTAATTGTTAGGGTCAAATTTGCCTCAGTTTTTAAAGATTGGGGTTATGAGTCCTTGATTCCAGATGTCAGGGAAATAACCTACACTCAGGATCAAATTAAACAGTTTTAATAAAGCCAATTCAAATTTTGCACTAGTGAGTTTGAGCATCTCATTTAGGATGCCATCAGGTCCGCATGTTTTTTTTTTTTTTTACATTTGAGAGCCTGAAGTTTCTTATTGAGCTCCTGGTCAGTAACTGGGGAGTCCAATGGATTTTGATTGTCCTTTATAGCTTTTTCAAATCCATTCAACAGTAATGAAGGCGTAATTCACCATTATTTGGGTCTCTGTGCTTTTGGTTTGACAGTGTTCTATGTTTTTTCCTTATAATTTTACAATCTGCATCAAACTAGTTGTCATCTGTGATTTAAAAAAAAATCAATTTCAAATGTGCTTCTTTTGCCGTTAGCCTGAATATGTAGTTGATGTTTTGTACTGCCAGATTGATGCCTTCTTCACTGTGAGTGAATGTGGTATCCAGAATGTGGTATACAAAGAGGGTTTGTATATGTTGGTTACTGGTTGCTTTCTGGTATTATTCTGTGCTGTTTTGGGCCCATCTGTATGAATTTCTGATGTTGTACAGCTTACTGGCTGTGAATGTCTGATGTTGTACAGCTTACTGGGCTGTGAATGTCTGATGTTGTACAGCTTACTGGGCTGTGAATGTCTGATGTTGTACAGCTTACTGGGCTGTGAATGTCTGATGTTGTACAGCTTACTGGGCTGTGAATGTCTGATGTTGTACAGCTTACTGGGCTGTGAATGTCTGATGTTGTACAGCTTACTG
This sequence comes from Oncorhynchus gorbuscha, assembly GCF_021184085.1. Lineage (NCBI taxonomy): Eukaryota > Metazoa > Chordata > Actinopteri > Salmoniformes > Salmonidae > Oncorhynchus > Oncorhynchus gorbuscha. Next base: position 83,744,475 of record NC_060177.1, on the reverse strand, counting down.
GGCTGTGAATGTCTGATGTTGTACAGCTGACTGGGCTGTGAATGTCTGATGTTGTACAGCTTACTGGGCTGTGAATGTCTGATGTGGTACAGCTTACTGGGCTGTGAATGTCTGATGTTGTACAGCTTACTGGGCTGTGAATGTCTGATGTTGTACAGCTTACTGGGCTGTGAATGTCTGATGTTGTACAGCTTACTGGGCTGTGAATGTCTGATGTTGTACAGCTTACTGGGCTGTGAATGTCTGATGTTGTACAGCTTACTGGGCTGTGAATGTCTGATGTTGTACAGCTTACTGGGCTGTGAATGTCTGATGTGGTACAGCTTACTGGGCTGTGAATGTCTGATGTTGTACAGCTTACTGGGCTGTGAATGTCTGATGTTGTACAGCTGACTGGGCTGTGAATGTCTGATGTTGTACAGCTTACTGGGCTGTGAATGTCTGATGTTGTACAGCTTACTGGGCTGTGAATGTCTGATGTTGTACAGCTTACTGGGCTGTGAATGTCTGATGTTGTACAGCTTACTGGGCTGTGAATGTCTGATGTTGTACAGCTGACTGGGCTGTGAATGTCTGATGTGGTACAGCTTACTGGGCTGTGAATGTCTGATGTTGTACAGCTGACTGGGCTGTGAATGTCTGATGTTGTACAGCTTACTGGGCTGTGAATGTCTGATGTTGTACAGCTTACTGGGCTGTGAATGTCTGATGTTGTACAGCTTACTGGGCTGTGAATGTCTGATGTTGTACAGCTTACTGGGCTGTGAATGTCTGATGTTGTACAGCTTACTGGGATGTGAATGTCTGATGTTGTACAGCTTACTGGGTTGTGAATGTCTGATGTTGTACAGCTGACTGGGCTGTGAATGTCTGATGTTGTACAGCTTACTGGGCTGTGACTGTCTGATGTTGTACAGCTTACTGGGCTGTGAATGTCTGATGTTGTACAGCTTACTGGGCTGTGAATGTCTGATGTTGTACAGCTTACTGGGCTGTGAATGTCTGATGTTGTACAGCTTACTGGGCTGTGAATGACTGATGTTGTACAGCTTACTGGGCTGTGAATGTCTGATGTTGTACAGCTTACTGGGCTGTGAATGTCTGATGTCGTACAGCTTACTGGGCTGTGAATTTCTGATGTTGTACAGCTTACTGGGCTGTGAATGTCTGATGTTGTACAGCTTACTGGGCTGTGAATGTCTGATGTTGTACAGCTTACTGGGCTGTGAATGTCTGATGTTGTACAGCTGACTGGGCTGTGAATGTCTGATGTTGTACAGCTTACTGGGCTGTGACTGTCTGATGTTGTACAGCTTACTGGGCTGTGAATGTCTGATGTTGTACAGCTTACTGGGCTGTGAATGTCTGATGTTGTACAGCTTACTGGGCTGTGAATGTCTGATGTTGTACAGCTTACTGGGCTGTGAATGTCTGATGTTGTACAGCTTACTGGGCTGTGAATGTCTGATGTTGTACAGCTTACTGGGCTGTGAATGTCTGATGTTGTACAGCTTACTGGGCTGTGAATGTCTGATGTTGTACAGCTTACTGGGCTGTGAATGTCTGATGTTGTACAGCTTACTGGGCTGAGAAAGGCTCAATGTCTGTGATCATGTAGTCTACTGTGCTGTGGCCAAGAGGTGAGCAGTAGGTGAATCTCCCCAAAGAGTCCCCCCTGTAACCTACCATTGACAAAGTACAGACCCAGGCTTCTACAGAGCTGCAACAGATCCCTTCCGGTGTTGTTGACGGTGCTGTCACTGTTGTTTCTATGGGGGAGATGAAGACCGTTACAGTAGAAACAGTATGGCCTGTAATAAAGCTGTCCCCTTGTGTGCTCGTTAGATCAGGTAGTGTTCCTGTGCGCGCATTTGTGTCCCCACATTTGTGTCCCCACATGTGTCTCTCGCTCTCTAAGGCTGCCATTATGACTCAATGAATAATTCAGTCATTAGCAGTCATTCTGGACATATCTGTTGAAAGGGGCAATCTGCAGTTCGAGCAATAACAAAGAGCTGAGGGATGGGGCTGGACAAATGTAACCACTCTCAAATTCATAGACAGAACCATGGATGTAAGGACTGACCATCAATGACCTCGAGAAGAGAGAGAGAGAGAGAGAGAGAGAGAGAGAGAGAGAGAGAGAGAGAGAGAGAGAGAGAGAGAGAGAGAGAGAGAGAAAATGCACCTGCACGACACAAAGAACACATATAGTTCTCCCCTGGGGGCTGTGATGTGTGATCAGAAGTCCCCTGGGGGCTGTGATATGTGATCAGAAGTCCCCTGGGGGCTGTGATGTGTGATCAGAAGTCCCCTGGGGGCTGTGATATGTGATCAGAAGTCCCCTGGGGGCTGTGATGTGTGATCAGAAGTGCCCTGGGGGCTGTGATGTGTGATCAGAACTGTGATTACTATAGATGGAAGCAATGTGATTCCTCAATGGCTTTTGTTCTACAATGAAATTACATGTGATCAGAGCCTTGTGTGATGTGATGTCATCCACGTTGCCTTTCAGTTGCCGATCTGCACTGAGCGTGTGTGTTTCGGGTCTATCATGACACCAAGTCAGGGGAGCCGCAAGCCAGATGAGTCTCGGACCAAAGAAGAGCTGCTGCCGCTGGCTACTGACTTCATAGACCAGTACTACACCTCCATCAAAAGGTAGGAGAGTTGCACTAACACTGACCCTATACTTCAGTTATTTACATACCTTTGAATGTACTTGCATGCGTCCCTCATTGCCAGCATCCTCAACAGTAGTACAAAAGTCATTTGATTGTCCTCATATATACATATGATGTAAATAGTACTCAAAAAATATGTTACTTTAAAGTACCTCTTTCTCTGTGACACTCATGCCTGGGTGCCCATAATGTTTTTTTTTATAACAAATCAAATGTATTTTATTGAGGGAAAGGTTTGGAAACGGCTCATAATAATGTCCGGAACGGAGCCAATGGAATGGCATCTAACACCTGGAAACCATGGAAACCATGTGTTTAATGTATTTGATAACGTTCTACTGATTCCGCTCCAGTCGTTACCACGAGCCCGTCCTCCCCATTTAAGGTACCACCAGCCTCCTGTGGCTCACACATGCATATATATTCCTATACATTCAGGAAGAGCACAGCCTCCATATAATTCATTTCACAATAATAATATATAGCTCTTTTTACTTGCACACAATATACTGTAGCTTGGTCACCCCAGCCCCAGGGGTCCACCGCGCTGCAGCCCCCCAACCCAACACAACACCACGCTTCAGGAACTTTGTGAAAGATTCTTTACTGGCTTTGGGTGTACTAGGCCAGGGCCAGAATGACAATCCACAGGACGGTGGACCCCCGGGGCCAGGGGGCAGAGCAGCCCGCAGCCCAGCAGCTAAGAATAGCCTAAAGAGGTTTAGAGAATGTTTTTGACGCAAAACGGACTCTAAATGCAATTGCTCTGACATGACCCTTGTGTTACCCCCGGCTCTGTCCTCCTGCCTGTGTATACTGTAACAGGTTTGGCTCGAAGGCCCACCTTGACCGGCTCGAGGAGGCGACTAAGGAGATAGAGGGTTCTGGAACGTACCAGCTGAAGGACACAGAGCTGATCTACGGAGCCAAACACGCCTGGAGGAACGCTTCCCGCTGTGTAGGACGTATCCAGTGGTCTAAACTACAGGTCAGTAACAACACTGTGTAGGACGTATCCAGTGGTCTAAACTACAGGTCAGTAACAACACTGTGTAGGACGTATCCAGTGGTCTAAACTACAGGTCAGTAACAACACTGTGTAGGACGTATCCAGTGGTCTAAACTACAGGTCAGTAACAACACTGTGTAGGACGTATCCAGTGGTCTAAACTACAGGTCAGTAACAACACTGTGTAGGACGTATCCAGTGGTCTAAACTACAGGTCAGTAACAACACTGTGTAGGACGTATCCAGTGGTCTAAACTACAGGTCAGTAACAGCACTGTGTAGGACGTATCCAGTGGTCCAAACTACAGGTCAGTAACAACACTGTGTAGGACGTATTTACATTTACATTTAAGTCATTTAGTAGACGCTCGTATCCAGTGGTCTAAACTACAGGTCAGTAACAACACTGTGTAGGACGTATCCAGTGGTCTAAACTACAGGTCAGTAACAACACTGTGTAGGACGTATCCAGTGGTCTAAACTACAGGTCAGTAACAACACTGTGTAGGACGTATCCAGTGGTCTAAACTACAGGTCAGTAACAACACTGTGTAGGACGTATCCAGTGGTCTAAACTACAGGTCAGTAACAGCACTGTGTAGGACGTATCCAGTGGTCCAAACTACAGGTCAGTAACAACACTGTGTAGGACGTATTTACATTTACATTTAAGTCATTTAGTAGACGCTCGTATCCAGTGGTCTAAACTACAGGTCAGTAACAACACTGTGTAGGACATATCCAGTGGTCCAAACTACAAGTCAGTAACAACACTGTGTAGGACGTATCCAGTGGTCTAAACTACAGGTCAGTAACAACACTGTGTAGGACGTATCCAGTGGTCCAAACTACAGGTCAGTAACAACACTGTGTAGGACGCATCCAGTGGTCTAAACTACAGGTCAGTAACAACACTGTGTAGGACGTATCCAGTGGTCTAAACTACAGGTCAGTAACAACACTGTGTAGGACGTATCCAGTGGTCTAAACTACAGGTCAGTAACAACACTGTGTAGGACGTATCCAGTGGTCTAAACTACAGGTCAGTAACAACACTGTGTAGGACGTATCCAGTGGTCCAAACTACAGGTCAGTAACAGCACTGTAAGCTGTATATACAGTAGGGAGAACAAGTATTTTGATACACTGCCGATTTTGCAGGTTTTCCTACTTACAAAGCATGTAGAGGTCTGTAATTTGTATCATAGGTACAGTTAAACAGTGAGAGACGGAATCTAAAACAAAAATCCAGAAAATCACATTGTACGGTTTTTAAGTAATTAATTAGCATTTTATTGCATGGCATAAGTATTTGATCACTTACCAACCAGTTTTGCATTGTAAGGTATACTGCAGTTAGAGCTAGGGACATAAGCATTTCGCTACACCTGCGATAACATCTGCAAAATATGTGTACGAGACCAATACAATTCGATTAGATTTTGTCCAAACTAAAGCTAATATGCCACCAGTTATGAAGAAACATCTAAAATCCACTGGAATGGAGGTACATAACACCCCCCCCCTCTCATCATGATCTGTGTAATATGTCAATATGACTAATTTGCACCTATCGGGTGAAGCACTGAATAGAAGGAAAGGTCAACTTTGAAAAATAAATAAATGCATTGCAGAGGGATGTATTCCACCATTTTATTTCAATAACTTATTGGCTTTTATGTCTATATACACCCTGACGGAGGCAGGGCAGTCATCCCAAAGGTTAGGAGTAAAACTATCAAATATAGCCTGAGGATGAAAGAAGTTATATCTAAGGTGAAACAAATCACACTGTAATGGAAAATAGAGTGATGCCACTTTCATTTATTTGCCTGACCATATAGCGTTAACAAGAAATGACAACATGCTTTTACTGAGGTCCTTGGATCCTTAAATATGTGTTGAATTTGTGTTGTTTCATGTGTGGTGACGTGATGAAGAACTTCAGGATGAAAGATTTGCTCTCAATAAAACTGTGGTAGCGTTTTAAATATTTGAGTAACATTCTTTAAATACATGTTTTTGTAACAGGTATTCGATGCCAGGGACTGCACAACGGCTCACGGAATGTACAATTACATCTGCAACCACATCAAGTATGCCACTAATAAAGGAAACCTGAGGTGAGTTGGTAGTGCACATTTAGACAAATAAAAAAGACCTAGCTAGATAAAAGCAAGCCAGCCTGTTCCTTTAAAAATTGCAGTTCATTTTCTCAAATTGTGTTTGTTCGTTTCCCTGTCCCTTTTCTCAGTGTTGTCTTTCTGTCTCTTTTCTCAGTGTTGTCTTTCTGTCCCTTTTCTCAGTGTTGTCTTTCTGTCTCTTTTCTCAGTGTTGTCTTTCTGTCTCTTTTCTCAGTGTTGTCTTTCTGTCTCTTTTCTCAGTGTTGTCTTTCTGTCCCTTTTCTCAGTGTTGTCTTTCTGTCCCTTTTCTCAGTGTTGTCTTTCTGTCTCTTTTCTCAGTGTTGTCTTTCTGTCCCTTTTCTCAGTGTTGTCTTTCTGTCTCTTTTCTCAGTGTTGTCTTTCTGTCTCTTTTCTCAGTGTTGTCTTTCTGTCTCTTTTCTCAGTGTTGTCTTTCTGTCCCTTTTCTCAGTGTTGTCTTTCTGTCTCTTTTCTGTCTCCTCTCCTCTCTATGTTCTGCTGGTCTGTCGCTCACTTCCCTTTAGTTCAGTTTCTCCATCTGGATCTCTCTGTTTTCTATTTCCCTCCCTGCGTTTATTCTTCTGTCACCTTGAACCTCAGTTAATCTCTTCATCTCTCACTCTCCATCTCTTCCTCTCCATCTCTTCCTCTCCACCTCTCCCTCTCCATCTCTTCCTCTCCATCTCTTCCTCTCCACCTCTCCCTCTCCATCTCTCCCTCTCCATCTCTCCCTCTCCACCTCTCCCTCTCCATCTCTCCCTCTCCACCTCTCTTTCTCCATCTCTTCCTCTCCACCTCTTCTTCTCCACCTCTCCCTCTCCATCTCTTCCTCTCCATCTCTTCCTCTCCACCTCTCCCTCTCCATCTGTCCCTCTCCATCTCTCCCTCTCCATCTCTCCCTCTCCATCTCTTCTTCTCCACCTCTCCCTCTCCATCTCTCCCTCTCCATCTCTTCCTCTCCACCTCTCCCTCTCCATCTCTCCCTCTCCATATCTCCCTCTCCATCTCTTCCTCTCTACCTCTCCCTCTCCATCTCTTCCTCTCCATCTCTCCCTCTCCATCTCTTCCTCTCCATCTCTCCCTCTCTACCTCTCCATCTCTTCCTCTCCATCTCTCCCTCTCCATCTCTTCCTCTCCACCTCTCCCTCTCCATCTTTCCCTCTCCATCTCTTCCTCTCAATCTCTCCCTCTCCATCTCTCCCTCTCCATCTCTCCCTCTCCATCTCTCCCTCTCCATCTCTCCACCTCTCCCTCTCCATCTCTCCCTCTCCATCTGTTCCTCTCCATCTGTTCCTCTCCATCTCTCCCTCTCCATCTCTTCCTCTCCATCTCTTCCTCTCCACCTCTCCTTCTCCATCTCTCCTTCTCCATCGCTCCCTCTCCATCTCTCCTTCTCCATCTCTCCCTCTCTCCCTCTCCATCTCTCCCTCTCCATCTCTCCCTCTCCATCTCTCCTTCTCCATCTCTCCCTCTCCATCTGTTCCTCTCCATCTCTCCCTCTCCATCTCTTCCTCTCCATCTCTTCCTCTCCACCTCTCCTTCTCCATCTCTCCTTCTCCATCACTCCCTCTCCATCTCTCCTTCTCCATCTCTCCCTCTCCATCTCTGCCTCTCCATCACTCCCTCTCCATCTCTTCCTCTCCATCACTCCCTCTCCATCTCTCCCTCTCCATATCTCCTTCTCCATCTCTCCTTCTCCATCTCTCCACCTCTCCCTCTCTCCTTCTCCATCTCTCCACCTCTCCCTCTCCATCTCTCCCTCTCCATCTCTTCCTCTCCATCTCTCCCTCTCCATCTCTTCCTCTCCATCTCTCCTTCTCCATCTCTCCCTCTCCATCTCTCCTTCTCCATCTCTCCCTCTCTCCCTCTCCATCTCTCCCTCTCCATCTCTCCCTCTCAATCTCTCCTTCTCCATCTCTCCCTCTCCATCTCTGCCTCTCCATCACTCCATCTCCATCTCTTCCTCTCCATCTCTCCCTCTCCATCTCTCCCTCTCCATCTCTCCTTCTCCATCTCTCCCTCTCCATCTCTGCCTCTCCATCACTCCATCTCCATCTCTTCCTCTCCACCTCTCCCTCTCCATCACTCCCTCTCCATCTCTCCCTCTCCATCTCTCCCTCTCCACCTCTCTTTCTCCATCTCTTCCTCTCCACCTCTTCTTCTCCACCTCTCCCTCTCCATCTCTTCCTCTCCATCTCTTCCTCTCCACCTCTCCCTCTCCATCTCTCCCTCTCCATCTCTCCCTCTCCATCTCTTCCTCTCCATCTCTTCCTCTCCACCTCTCCCTCCCCATCTCTTCCTCTCCATCTCTCCCTCTCCATCTCTTCCTCTCCATCTCTCCCTCTCCATCTCTCCCTCTCCATCTCTTCCTCTCCACCACCTCTCCCTCCCCATCTCTCCCTCTCCATCTCTTCCTCTCCACCTCTCCCTCTCCATCTCTTCCTCTCCATCTCTCCCTCTCCATCTCTCCCTCTCCATCTCTTCCTCTCCATCTCTCCCTCTCCATCTCTTCCTCTCCATCTCTTCCTCTCCACCTCTCCCTCCCCATCTCTCCCTCTCCATCTCTTCCTCTCCACCTCTCCCTCTCCATCTCTTCCTCTCCATCTCTCCCTCTCCATCTCTTCCTCTCTACCTCTCCCTCTCCATCTCTTCCTCTCCATCTCTCCCTCTCCATCTCTTCCTCTCCATCTCTCCCTCTCCATCTCTCCCTCTCCATCTCTCCTTCTCCATCTCTCCCTCTCCATCTCTGCCTCTCCATCACTCCATCTCCATCTCTTCCTCTCCACCTCTCCCTCTCCATCACTCCCTCTCCATCTCTCCCTCTCCATCTCTCCTTCTCCATCTCTCCTTCTCCATCTCTCCACCTCTCCCTCTCTCCTTCTCCATCTCTCCACCTCTCCCTCTCCATCTCTCCCTCTCCATCTCTTCCTCTCCATCTCTATCTCTCCTTCTCCATCTCTCCCTCTCCATCTCTCCCTCTCCATCTCTCATTCTCCATCTTTTCTTCTCTCCCTCTCCATCTCTGCCTCTCCATCACTCCCTCTCCATCTCTTCCTCTCCATCTCTCCCTCTCCATCTCTCCTTCTCCATCTCTCCTTCTCTCCCTCTCCATTTCTCCCTCTCCATCTCTCCCTCTCCATCTCTCCCTCTCGATCTCTCATTCTCCATCTTTTCTTCTCTCCCTCTCCATCTCTGCCTCTCCATCACTCCCTCTCCATCTCTTCCTCTCCATCTCTCCTTCTCCATCTCTCCATCTCTCCCTCTCCATGTCTCATTCTCCATCTTTTCTTCTCTCCCTCTCCATCTCTGCCTCTCCATCACTCCCTCTCCATCTCTCCCTCTCCATCTCTCCTTCTCCATCTCTCCCTCTCTCCCTCTCCATCTCTCCCTCTCCATCTCTTCCTCTCTACCTCTCCCTCTCCATCTCTTCCTCTCCATCTCTTCCTCTCCACCTCTGCCTCTCCATCACTCCCTCTCCATCTCTCCCTCTCCATCTCTCCTTCTCCACCTCTCCACCTCTCCCTCTCCACCTCTCCCTCTCCATCTCTTCCTCTCTACCTCTGCCTCTCCATCACTCCCTCTCCATCTCTCCCTCTCCATCTCTCCTTCTCCATCTCTCCTTCTCCATCTCTCCCTCTCCATCTCTCCTTCTCCATCTCTCCCTCTCCATCTCTTCCTCTCCATCTCTCCCTCTCCATCTGTCCCTCTCCATCTCTCCTTCTCCATCTCTCCCTCTCCATCTCTCCTTCTCCATCTCTCCCTCTCTCCCTCTCCATCTCTCCCTCTCCATCTCTCCATCTCTCATTCTCCATCTTTTCTGCTCTCCCTCTCCATCTCTGCCTCTCCATCACCCCCTCTCCATCTCTTCCTCTCCATCTCTCCTTCTCCATCTCTCCCTCTCTCCCTCTCTCCCTCTCCATCTCTCCCTCTCATCTCTCCCTCTCCGTCTCTTCCTCTCCATCTCTCCCTCTCCATCTCTCCCTCTCCATCTCTCCTTCTCCATCTCTTCCTCTCCCTCTCCCTCTCTTCATCTCTCCCTGTCTTCATCTCTCCCTCTTTCCACCTCTCACTCTCTTCATCCCTCCCTGTTTCCATCTCTCCCTCTTTCCCTCTCTCCCTCTCTCCATCTCTCCCTCTTTCCCTCTCTCTCTCTTTCCATCTCTCCCTCTCTTCATCTCTCTCTTTCCATCTCTCCCTCTCTTCATCTCTCTCTTTCCATCTCTCCCTCTCTTCATCTCTCCCTCTTTCCGTCTCTCTTTCTCTGTCTGTCTGTCTGTCTGTCTGTCTGTCTGTCTGTCTGTCCGTCCGTCCGTCCGTCCGTCCGTCCGTCAGTCAGTCCGTCCGTCCGTCCGTCCGTCTGTCTGTCTGTGTCTCTTCAACTGCATCTCTCTAGTCTGCTAGACTTTTCTCACAGCTAGTCCTTTATCAGTCCAATACAGCTCTGCCTAATCAAACTACGTCTTTACTCCCAAATTAATTAATGGCAAACTGTATCAGTCTGACTCATCCCTGCACTGAATTAAAGTCACCTCGCCTCACCTCACATTCCCAAAGACCGCTGATAGTCCTTGATATCATAAATCAAAAAATATTCAGCCACTGTCAGCATGTAGTAGAAGCCTGATAGCAGATCCGTTTGTGATTTAGCCATGTCCTCTGTCAGGTTTTTGTATAGCATGACATCAAATGAGTATGGAGTTGGCTAAATCACAACTTTGCTGATCTGCAGACTGCTTCTGATTCAGCCTCCAAAAATATTGTCTATTCCCTTAACATTTAGGGGGCTTGTATTGACCATGGAACTTATCATTACCAGCACCATTCTCTTACCAACTGAGCCACACATAACCACCAGTTTCTGGTCTGTAAACAGAGCGTAGTAGAGAGACTGGTGCCCAGATGCTGTATCTAACTGCCCCAGATCATAACAGCTGCTCTCCTCTCACTGTTCCGCTGGGCGTCAGAGATTTACAGACAGATTAGTAGAATCAACAGGTTTTCCCTGTCATGGCTTTAGCGTAGCCCAACAGGATGGGTTCAGTGGTTCAGCGGGGACGGACTAAAAGTAACCCAGCTTTAGCCCTGCCAGACTGTCCAGGCTCCCTTATCCCACAGCCCCCTGGGTTAAACTGTGCTAAACCTTTAGATACTATGTGAGTAGACTTTCATTTGTTGCATTGCCATAGATACCGTCTTTATACTACTGTCATTCAAATCTCTCTCTCTCTTTCTCTCTCCTCTCTCTCTCTCCCTCTCTCTCTCCCTCTCTCTCTCTCTCTCTCTCTCTCTCTCTCTCTCTCTCTCTCTCTCTCTCTCTCTCTCTCTCTCTCCTCTCTCTCTCTCTCTCTCCCTCTCTCCATCTCTCTCGCTCTCTCTCGCTCCTGCTCTCTCGCTCCTGCTCTCTCGCTCTGCTCTCTCGCTCTCTCTCGCTCTCGCTCTCTCTCACTCTCTCACTCGCTCTCTCTCGCTCTCGCTCTCTCTCTCGCTCTCTCGCGCTCTCTCGCTCTCTCTCGCTCTCGCTCTCTCTCGCTCTCGCTCTCTCGCTCTCTCGCTCTCTCGCTCTCTCTCGCTCTCGCTTGCTCGCTCTCGCTCTCTCTCGCTCTCTCTCGCTCTCTCGCTCTTGCTCTCTCTCGCTCTCTCTCGCTCTCTCGCTCTTGCTCTCGCTCTCTCTCGCTCTTTCGCTCTTGCTCTTTCTCGCTCTCTCGCTCTCACTCTCTTGCTCGCTCTCGCTCTCGCTCTCTCGCGCTCACGCTCTCTCACGCTCTCTCGCTCACGCTCTCTCACGCTCTCTCGCTCTCTCTCGCTCTCTCGCTCTTGCTCTCTCTCGCTCTCTTGCTCTCTCTCTCTCTCTCGCTCTCTCGCTCTTGCTCTCTCTCGCTCTCTCTCTCTCTCTCTCGCTCTTGCTCTCTCTCGCTCTCTCGCTCTTGCTCTCTCTCGCTCTCTCTCTCGCTCTTGCTCTCTCTCGCTCTCTCGCTCTCGCTCTCACTCTCTTGCTCTCTCTCGCTCTCACTCTCGCTCTCTCGCGCTCTCGCTCTCTCACGCTCTCGCTCTCTCACGCTCTCTCGCTCGCGCTCTCTCGCTCTCTCGCTGGGAGAGGGTGGCTTTATTTTCCACGGGTGAAAGTATTGACAAAATAGGGCGGACCAGCGTCGTCCGGGTTTGGCCGTCATTGTAAATAAGAATTTGTTCTCAACTGACTTGCCTAGTTAAATAAAGGTTCAATAAATAATAACAAATAGTGGGGTTATGCCGTATTGGTTCAACATAAGCCTATCACAATAATTACTACTGTAGGCTACTACACTATTATCTATCATCACGCATGTCACCCTAATGAAAACGGAGCAAATGGACTTGAAAACGTGTGGAATGCGCTCATAAAAATTAGGGGTGGTTTGACAATAACAGGGAAATTTTGCGAGGCAGAAACGACCAAGAGGTGCGCAGATAGTGGACACAGTTCAGGTCTAATGAGATGTAGGCCCAAAGAAGGACGTTGTCATTCATTACACATCTTAGGGTTTTGTTGGCGATGTCTCTTTCCATTCTTCAAATGACGGGTGCACAGTGCACTGTATTGACGCGGGAATTATTTTAGAGTCGACGAACATTTGCAGCTTGCCAGGCCAACAGGAACCTTTTATAGTGATTGTTTGACAATCAGATGAAAACATCATGACTGCTTATGTTAATGCCACGTTAAAAGGATACATTTCAAAAGTTAAGCGACAAATATTTGGGACCAAGTCATTGTTTTACAATTCACAAGTAAGGCTCAAGTCTTAGCACTCAAGTCCCAAGTCAAGTCCCAAGTCAAGACAGGCTAGTCTGAGTCAAGTCTCAAGTCAAGACCGTCAAGTATCATGTCAAGCCTCAAGTCTTTAATTTTCAGTTTTGAGTCCTAAACAAGTCATAATGTACTCTTCACCAAATGTAATACCATTTCATATTTTTAACAGGAGTAATAGTTAGTATATTACATTTACACAAATCATGAATGCTTTTAAAAAATATATTTATTACTTTCCAAATACATGTTATTTTTCCATGTAAATACATGGGTAGCCATGAGAAAGACCCTTGTTTTAGGAACATCAGGCAGGATTTAGGTTACCAACTTCCTAGCCAGTTGTAGCTCAATCTTGGGTGCAATTTTCACGTTCCCGCACTGACTGACTGTGTGGAGGCTCATCGATTTAACGTTAAGTTAGCCTACATGATACACCAGTAAAGTTATAAAATATATACAGTCGTATGAAAAAGTTTGGGCACCACTGACAATTTCCATGATTTCCATTTATAAATAACTGGGTGTTTGGATCAGCAATTTCATTTTGATCTATCAAATAACTGATGGACACAGTAATATTTCAGTAGTGAAATGAGGTTTATTGGATTAACAGAAAATGTGCAATATGCATCAAAACAAAATTAGACAGGTGCATAAATTTGGGCACCCCAACAGAAAAATCACATCAATATTTTGTAGAACCTCCTTTTGCTAAAATAACAGCCTCTAGACGCTTCCCATAGCCTCTAATGAGTGTCTGGATTCTGGATGAAGGTATTTTGGACCATTCCTCCTTACAAAACATCTCCAGTTCAGTTAGGTTTGATGGTTGCCGAGCATGGACAGCCCGTTTCAAATCATCCCACAGATTCTCAATGATATTCAGGTCTGGGGACTGGGATGGTCATTCCAGAACATTATACTTGCTCCTCCGTGTAAATGCCCGGCTAGATTTTGAGCAGTGTTTTGGGTCGTTGTCTTGTTGAAATATCAAGCCCCGGTGTAACTTCAACTTTGTGACTGATTCTTCAACATTATTCCCAAGAATCTGATGATATTGGGTGGAATCCATGCGACCCTCAACTTGAACAAGATTCCCAGTAACGGCACTGGCCACACAGCATGATGGAACCCCCACCAAATTTTACTGTGGGTGGCAAGTGTTTTTCTTGGAACGCTGTGTTCTTTTGCCGCCATGCATAACATCCCATGTTATGACCAAATAACTCAGTCTTTGTTTCATCAGTCCACAGCACCTTATTCCATTACTCTGTTTGTGTCATGTGTGCAGAAAAGGCTTCTTCCGTATCACTCTCCCACACAGCTTCTTGTGCAAAGTGCGCTGAATTGTTGAACGATGCACAGTGACACCATCTGCAGCAAGTTGATGTTGTAGGTCTTTGGAGGTGGTCTGTGGGCTGATTTTGATCGTTCTCACCATCCTTTGCCTTTGCCTCTTCGATATTTTACTTGGCCTGCCACTTCTGGCCTTAACAAGAACTGTGCCTGTGGTCTTCCATTTCCTCACAATGTTCCTCACAGTGGACACTGACAGCTTAAATCTCAGTGCTAGCTTTTTGTAGCCTTCCTCTAAACCATAATGTTGAACAATCTTTGTTTTCAGGTCATTTGAGAGTTGTTTTGAGGCCCCCATGTTGACACTCTTCATAGTAGAGTCAAAGAGAACAACAACTTGCAATTGGCCTTAAATACCTTTTCTCATGATTGGATGCACTTGTCTATGAAGTTGAAGGCTTAATGAGCTCACCAAACCAATTGTGTTCCAATTAATCAGTGCTAAGTAGTTACAGGTATTCAAATCAACAGAATGACAAGGGTGCCCACATTTGTGCATAGCCTATTTTTCACATCTGATTTAATTTCATACAACTTAACATTGCTACACTAAAAATCTTTGTCTGGACAATACCCCAGTACTCAGCTTTTATTTGAAAATGAATGGCATGCCACTGTGATAATTTTCTATGACGACAGAGTAAATTATTATGCAGCCTCAGAGGGGTGCCCAAACGTTTTCATACGACTGTAGCTGTTGGCTATATTAGCCACGACTTACCGTTCTTTGTGCAGCTTCAAATGTCAAACAAAGTTGGAAATTGTTGTTCCTCCGACTGTCATTTTCTTCCCGCATGTTTTGTAAGTTGCAATTCGTTTTGTGTTGATACAGAGTCGTCTTTATATCTGAAAATAATAACTGTGTGTATCATCTTTCGAAGGGCTCCATCTGAATTAACTCGCCGATGTTCCTCTGCACTGCCACGCACAACTTTTTCTCAGCTGGCACAATGTGATTGGCTGCTGTCTGATTCAAACTGTAATCGGTTAAATGAAGAGTTGATGCGCTGCACACTTTTTTAAATATCATCATTTTTTATATTTGGACTTGGGGGAGGATATCAAGTCAGGTCGAGTCATAGGGCTCAAGGCAAAGTCACGTCACGAGTCATTGATGTTAAAGTCAATGTCGAGTTACAAGTCATCATATTTGTGACTCGAATCCACACCTCTGCTTTATGTAGTTCTTATGTTCAGGCCCAAGGAGCCTGAACATAGAATTAAGGGAAGAAATTAAATCTACTTTCACACCTGGTCATTTCAATATTTTCCAGATCTGCCATTACCATATTTCCTCAGAGGACAGATGGCAAGCACGACTTTCGGGTGTGGAACACACAGCTGATTCGCTATGCCGGTTACAAGCAACCCGACGGTCAGATTCTGGGAGACCCAGCCAACGTGGAGTTCACTGAGGTACAGTTAAATGACATTGTGGTCACTGTTATTCAAAGTGAATTATAGTTCGTAAGAGCATGGCTTATGTATCCCTCATGGGATATAAAACCACAAACTATGTCTTGTCAACTATGTCTTGCCAGCTCTTGAAGCAATGCAAATGTAGAAGCACAGTGGCTAGGAAAGACTCCCTAGAAAGGCAGGAACCTAGGAAGAAACCTAGAGAGGAACCAGGCTCTGAGGGGTAGCCTGTCCTCTTCTGGCTGTGCCGGGTGGAGATTATAAGAGTATATGACCATTTAAGGCCAGATTGTTCTTCAAGATGTTCAAACGTTCATAGATGACCAGCAGAGTTAAATAATTAGTAGTTGTAGAGGGTGCAACAGATCAGTACCTCAGGTGTAAATGTCAGTTGGCTTTTCATAGCCGAGCATTCAGAGGTCGAGAGAGAGAGAGAGAGAGAGAGAGAGAGAGAGAGAGAGAGAGAGAGAGAGAGAGAGGTCGAGGGAGAGAGAGAGAGAGAGAGAGAGAGAGAGAGAGAGAGAGAGAGAGAGAGAGAGAGAGAGAGAGAGAGAGAGAGTCAAAAACAGCAGGTCCGAGAAAAGGTACCCTAGCCCCCCAGCAAGTAGACTATTGCAGCATAGAGACTTGAGACTGAGACAGCTGGGTCGACGATGCCCCTGGACCAGGCCAACCAGGCAGGATATACCCACTTTGCTAAAGCACAGCCCCTACACCACTGGAGGGATATCAACAGACCACTAACTTACTACCCTGAGACAAAGCTGAGTATAGCCTACGAAGATCTCCTCCACCGCACAAGCCCGAGGGGCCGCAGAACTGGACAGGAAGAGCACGTGTGTGATTCAACCCACTCAAGTGACGCACCCCTCCTAGGGACGGCATGGAAGAGCACCAGTAATCCAGTGACTCTGCCCCCGTAATAAGGGGTTGACTCACACCTCTGGGCCAGACTACACTCAACCATAGGACCTACTGAAGAGATGAGTCTTCAGTAATGACTTAAAGTCGAGACCGAGTCTACGTCTCTCACATGGATAGGCAGACCATTCCATAAAAATGGAGCTCTATAAGAGAAATCCCTGCCTCCAGCTGGAGGCCTGCATCTTGTGACCGAAGTGTACGTGAAGGTATGTACGGCAGGACCAAATCGGAGAGATAGGTAGGAGCAAGCCCATGTAATGCTTTGTAGGTTATCAGTAAAACCTGTCGGTTAGCAGAAATCAACCATAGCCTTAACAGGAAGCCAATGTAGAAAGGCTAGCGCTAGCGGGTTCTAGTCAGGATTCTAGCAGCTGGGTTTAGCACTAACTGAAGTTTATTTAGTGCTTTATCCAGGTAGCCAGAGAGTAGAGCATTGCAGTAGTCTAATCTAGAAGTGACAAAAGCATGGATTCGTTTTTCTGCATTAATTTGGACAAAAAGGTTCTGATTTTTGCCATGTTACAAAGATGGAAAAAAAGCTGTCCTAGAAATATTATTGATATGTTCGTCAAAAGAGAGATCAGGGTCCAGAGTAACGGTCCTTCACAGTTTTATTTGAGACGACTGTACAAACATCAAGATTAATTGTCGGATCCAACAGCAGATCTCTTTGTTTCTTGGGACTAGCATCTTTGTTTTGTCCGAGTTTAAAAGTAAACATTTTCCGCCATCCACTTCCTTATGTCTGAAACACAGGCTTCCAGGCCTGTCAACTTTGTGGCTTCACCATGTTTCATCGAATTGTACAGCTGTGTGTCAGCCGCATAGCAGTGAAAGTTGACATTGTGTTTCCAAATTACATCACCAAGAGGTAGGATATATAGTGAAAACTATAGTGGTCCTAAAACGGAACCTTGAGGAACGACAAAACTTGTCAGATTTGTCAGAGGACAAACCATCCAGAGAGACAACCTGATATCTTTCCGACAGATAAGATCTGAACCAGGCCAGAACTTGTCCATGTAGACCAATTAGGGTTTTTAATCTCCAAAACAATGTGGTAATCGATGGTGTCAAAAGCAGCACTAAGGTCTAGGAGAACAGGGACAGATAAAGAGCCTTGGTCTGACACCAATATGAGGTCATTTACCACCTTCACGAGGGCAGTCTCAGTGCTATGATCGGGTCTAAAACCAGACTGAAGTGTTTCGTATACATTATTTGCGCAACAGCTTTTTCTAAACATTTTGAGAGGAATGGGAGATTCGATATAGGCCAATAGTTTTTTAACATTTTACAGGTCAAGGTTGTTTTTTTTCAAGAGAGGCTTTATTACTGCCATTTTTATTACTGCCATCTGGCGGATAGGAAGCCATTTATTATGGTCGACATAGGAGGACCAAGCACACGAAGTAGCTCTTTCAGTTGTTTAGTTGGAATGGGCTCCAGTGTGTAGCTTGAAGGTTTAGAGGCCATTACTATTTTCATGAATGTGTCAAGAGATGCTATTCTCTCTTGTTGAACGTTGCTTTTTATTGAGCTTTGTGACAGTATCAAAAATACACTTTGGATTGTTCTTATTCACCTCAATTAGGTTGGAGAAATAGGATGATATGGCTCTCTGATATTACATGGAACTATCTTTCCAAACTAGTAGGAAGACTTCCAGTTTGGTGGAGCACCATTTCCATTCCAATGTTCTGGAAGCTAGCTTCAGGGTTCAGATATTTTCTATATACCAGGGAGCACATTTCTTGTGATTTTTTGGGGGGTTTTATGTGTGCGACTGCATCTATGGTATTACGCAAGGTTGAATTTAGATCCTCAGTTAGGTGGTTAACCGATTTTTGTACTCTGACGTCTTTGGGTAGGTGGAGGGAGTTGTTAAGACTTCTATGAATGGTGGGTGGAGGAGTCAAGCGCAGAGAGCAGGTCATTCCGTACATGGATCTTTTATTCCAATGACAGCGGAAAAACGGACATGCAAAACACAAGGGCGCATGAAGCAACCCGTCCAAATAAATAGGACTAAAACTGTCCAAAAAAATAGAGATCACACTAATGAACCAACACCAATAAACAGAGAACAAGCCTGCACAATATCCAGCAGGCCTAGTGCCCTTAAATAGCCTACAAACTAAACTAACCAATTAGACCCAATAAACAGAGAACAAGCCTGCACACTACCCAGCAGGCCTAGTGCCCTTAAATAACCTACAAACTAAACTAACCAATTAGACCCAATAAACAGAGAACAAGCCTGCACACTACCCAGCAGGCCTCGTGCCCTTAAATAACCTACAAACTAAACTAACAATTAGACCCAATAAACAGAGAACAAGCCTGCACAATACCAAGTGGGCCTAGTGCCCTTAAACAGCCTACAAACTAAACTAACCAATTAGACCCAATAAACAGAGAACAAGCCTGCACAATACCCAGCGGGCCTAGTGCCCTTAAATAGCCTACAAACTAAACTAAACTCAAAACAGGTGTAACCAATTAGACCCAATAAACAGAGAACAAACCTGCACACTACCCAGCAGGCCTAGTGCCCTTAAATAGCCTACAAACTAAACTAAACTCAAAACAGGTGTAACCAATTAGACCCAACTAACAGAAACAAAAGGAAAGGGAATCGATGGCAGCTAGTAGGCCGGCGACAACGACCGCCGAGCGCCACCCAAACAGGAAGAGGCACCATCTTCGGCGGGATTCGTGACAGGAGTCTGGAAGGGCATCTACATTTACATTACATTTAAGTCATTTAGCAGACGCTCTTATCCAGAGCGACTTACAAATTGGTGCATTCACCTTATGACATCCAGTGGAACAGTCACTTTACAATAGTGCATCTAAATCTTAAAGGAGGGGGGGGGTGAGAGGGATTACTTATCCTATCCTAGGTATTCCTTAAAGAGGTGGGGTTTCAGGTCTCTCCGGAAGGTGGTGATTGACTCCGCTGTCCTGGCGTCGTGAGGAAGTTTGTTCCACCATTGGGGGGCCAGCGCAGCGAACAGTTTTGACTGGGCTGAGCGGGAGCTGTACTTCCTCAGTGGTAGGGAGGCGAGCAGGCCAGAGGTGGATGAACGCAGTGCCCTTGTTTGGGTGTAGGGCCTGATCAGAGCCTGGAGGTACTGAGGTGCCGTTCCCCTCACAGCTCCGTAGGCAAGCACCATGGTCTTGTAGCGGATGCGAGCTTCAACTGGAAGCCAGTGGAGAGAACGGAGGAGCGGGGTGACGTGAGAGAACTTGGGAAGGTTGAACACCAGACGGGCTGCGGCGTTCTGGATGAGTTGAAGGGGTTTAATGGCACAGGCAGGGAGCCCAGCCAACAGCGAGTTGCAGTAATCCAGACGGGAGATGACAAGTGCCTGGATTAGGACCTGCGCCGCTTCCTGTGTGAGGCAGGGTCGTACTCTGCGGATGTTGTAGAGCATGAACCTACAGGAACGGGCCACCGCCTTGATGTTGGTTGAGAACGACAGGGTGTTGTCCAGGATCACGCCAAGGTTCTTGGCGCTCTGGGAGGAGGACACAATGGAGTTGTCAACCGTGATGGCGAGATCATGGAACGGGCAGTCCTTCCCCGGGAGGAAGAGCAGCTCCGTCTTGCCGAGGTTCAGCTTGAGGTGGTGATCCGTCATCCACACTGATATGTCTGCCAGACATGCAGAGATGCGATTCGTCACCAGGAATCCTTGGGTTGTCCGAGAATTTATAGCACAGCTTTTGATGATCCTTGGTTGGTGTCTGAGCAGATTATTTGTTGCGATTGCAAATATAGTTAGATAGTGGTCCGATAGTCCAGGATTATGAGGAAAAATATTTAGATCCACAACATTTATTCCATGGAACAAAACTAGATCCAGGGTATGACTGTGGCAATGAGTAGGTCCGGAGACATGTTGGACAAAACCCACTGAGTCGATGATGGCTCCGAAAGCCTTTTGGATTGGGACTATGGACTTTTCCATGTGAATATTAAAGTCACCAAATATGTGAATATTATCTGCCTTGACTACAAGGTCCGTTATGAATGAACTCAGTGAGGAACGCTGTATACGGCCCAGGAGGCCTGTAAACAGTAGCTATACAATGTGATTGAGTAGGCTGCATAGATTTCATGACTAGAAGCTCAAAAGACATTTGAAAATGGCTGTCATAAATGTTAGCAACACCTTTGCGGGATGCGAAGAGTTATGGTCACTAGTGTAACCAGGATAGAAGCCTCATTTAACACAGTAAATTCATCAAGCTTGAGCCATGGTTCAGTCAGGCAAATCACATCAAGATTATGATCAGTGATTAGTTAATTGACTATAACTGCCTTGGAAGTGAGGGTTCTAACATTAAGTAGCCCTATTTTGAGATGTGAGATATCACAATCTCTTTCAATAATGACAGGAATGGAGGAGGTCTTTATTCCAGTGAGATTGCTAAAATGAACAACGCCATGTTTTGTTTTGCTCAAACTAGATCGAGACACAGACACATTCTCAATGGGGATAGCTGAGCTGACTACACTGACTATGCTAGTGGCAGACTCCACTACGCTGGCAGGCTGGCTAACAGCCTGCTGCCTTGCCTGCACCCTATCTCATTGAGGAGCTAGAGGAGTTAGAGCCCTGTCTATGTTCATAGAGAAGCTGAGAGCACCCTTCCAGCTTGGATGGAGTCCGTCACTCCTCAGCAGGCCAGGCTTGGTCCTGTTTGTGGGTGAGTCCCAGATAGAGTGCCAATTATCTACATATTCTATATTTTGGGAGGGGCAGAAAACAATTTTCAACCAGCGATTGAGTTGTGAGACTCTGCTGTAGAGCTCATCATTCCCCTTAACTGGGAGGGGCCTAGAGACAATTTGTCGATGCCAACACATATTTCTAGCTGATTTACACACTGAAGCTATGTTGCGCTTGGTGACCTCTGACTGTTTCATCCTAACATCGTTGGTACTGACGTGGATAACAATATCCCTATACTCTCTACACTCAACAGTTTTAGCCTCAGCCAACACCATCTTCAGATTAGCCTTTACGTCAGTAGCCCTGCCCCCTGATAAACAGTGTATGATCGCTGGATGATTATTTTTAGGTCTAATATTGGGGTAATGGAGTCGTGAATGACTAGGGTTTCAATTTGTCAGAGCTAATGATGGCTCAGACCCCGTAATGGCTGAAGGAGAGACCCGAGAAGGCTCGGCCTCTGACTCAGACTCGCTGCTTAATGGGGAGAACCGGTTGAAAGTGTCTGTCGGCTGAATGAGTGACACCGGTTTAGCATGGCCACAGCATTTCTATCCAGGAGCCTTGATAAAATTGTCCGGCTGTGGGAACTGTGCGAGGGGATTTATACTACTAACTGTACTTACTGGTGGCACAGACACTGTTTCCTCCTTTCCTAAACTTAAATTGCCCTGCCTAACGATTGCACCTGAAGCTGTGCAGGCAGCACGGCTATACTCACCATAAGGTGATAGTTCTCCTGTATATTATGAGAACAGCAACTGCAATTAGATGGCATCATGTTAATGTTACCACTTAGCTTTGTTGCCTGGTCAAGGTCCAGTAGAACCATGTCCAGATAAAGCTAGGAAGGAATAGATAGAGCGAGGAAACAACAAACAAAGTCGTTGGTCAATGTATAGCCAAGTAGCGACAAACAGCACAACAAATGGCACAACAAACAGCACAACAAACAGCACAACAAACATAACAACAAACAGCACAACAAACAGCACAACAAACATAACAACAAACAGCACAACAAACATAACAACAAACAGCACAACAAACAGCACAACAAACATAACAACAAACAGCACAACAAACAGCACAACAAACAGCACAACAAAGAGCACAACAAACAGCACAACAAAGAGCACAACAAACAGCACAACAAACAGCACAACAAAGAGCACAACAAACAGCACAACAAACAGCACAACAAACAGCACAACAAACAGCACAACAAACAGCACAACAAAGAGCACAACAAAGAGCACAACAAACAGCACAACAAAGAGCACAACAAACAGCACAACAAACAGCACAACAAAGAGCACAACAAACAGCACAACAAAGAGCACAACAAACATAACAACAAACAGCACAACAAACAGCACAACAAAGAGCACAACAAACAGCACAACAAACAGCACAACAAACATAACAACAAACAGCACAACAAACAGCACAACAAACAGCACAACAAAGAGCACAACAAACAGCACAACAAAGAGCACAACAAACAGCACAACAAACAGCACAACAAAGAGCACAACAAACAGCACAACAAACAGCACAACAAACAGCACAACAAACAGCACAACAAAGAGCACAACAAACAGCACAACAAACAGCACAACAAACAGCACAACAAAGAGCACAACAAACAGCACAACAAACAGCACAACAAAGAGCACAACAAACAGCACAACAAAGAGCACAACAAACATAACAACAAACAGCACAACAAACAGCACAACAAAGAGCACAACAAACAGCACAACAAAGAGCACAACAAACAGCACAACAAACAGCACAACAAAGAGCACAACAAACAGCACAACAAAGAGCACAACAAACAGCACAACAAACAGCACAACAAAGAGCACAACAAACAGCACAACAAACAGCACAACAAAGAGCACAACAAACAGCACAACAAACATAACAACAAACAGCACAACAAACAGCACAACAAAGAGCACAACAAACAGCACAACAAACAGCACAACAAAGAGCACAACAAACAGCACAACAAACATAACAACAAACAGCACAACAAAGAGCACAACAAACAGCACAACAAACAGCACAACAAAGAGCACAACAAACAGCACAAAAAATATAACAACAAAGAGCACAAAAAATATAACAACAAAGAGCACAATAAACAGCACAACAAACAGCACAACAAACATAACAACAAACAGCACAACAAACAGCACAACAAAGAGCACAATAAACAGCACAACAAACAGCACAACAAACATAACAACAAACAGCACAACAAACAGCACAACAAAGAGCACAACAAACAGCACAACAAAGAGCACAACAAACAGCACAACAAATGGCAATAAACAGCACAACAAACAGCACAACAAACAGCACAACAAAGAGCACAACAAACAGCACAACAAAGAGCACAACAAACAGCACAACAAAGAGCACAACAAACAGCACAAAACATATAACAACAAACAGCACAACAAACATAACAACAAACAGCACAACAAATATAACAACAAACAGCACAACAAACATAACAACAAACATAACAACAAATATAACAACAAACAGCACAACAAACATAACAACAAACAGCACAACAAATATAACAACAAACAGCACAACAAACATAACAACAAACAGCACAACAAATATAACAACAAACAGCACAACAAACATAACAACAAACAGCACAACAAATATAACAACAAACAGCACAACAAACATAACAACAAACAGCACAACAAATATAACAACAAACAGCACAACAAACATAACAACAAACAGCACAACAAATATAACAACAAACAGCACAACAAACATAACAACAAACAGCACAACAAATGGCAACAAACAGCACAGCAAACAGCACAACAAACAGCACAACAAATATAACAACAAACAGCACAACGAACAGCACAACAAATGGCAACAAACAGCACAACAAACATAACAACAAACAGCACAACAAATATAACAACAAACAGCACAACAAATGGCAACAAACAGCACAACAAACATAACAACAAACAGCACAACAAACAGCACAACAAACAGCACAACAAATATAACAAACAGCACAACAAAAAGCACAACAAATATAACAACAAACAGCACAACAAACAGCACAACAAACGGCAACAAACAGCACAACAAAAAGCACAACAAACAGCAATAAACAGCACAACAGCATGGAGACAAGTCCGGAAGTCGATAACAAAACCTGTTCAATGTCTTTATATAGCATGCCTCTGAGCAAGGCTAAAACTCTGACAAAACAGATTCTGGAGTGGAAACCACTAAACAGGATTTATGAGTCTACTTGAGTGAATCCATGTTAAAATGTAATGAAATGTGTTGGCTTGGGTCTGTAGATCTGTATTCAGCAGGGCTGGAAGCCTCCCAAGGGCCGTTTCGACGTGCTGCCTCTCCTGCTGCAGTCCAACGGAAACGGCCCAGAGCTGTTTGAGATACCTCAAGATCTCATTCTAGAGGTGCAGATCACACACCCCAAGTGAGTGAGACAAAACACACATGCACCCCCCCTCCCCACCCCACACGCACACACACACAAAACACACACCCCAAGTGAGTGAGACAACACACACTAACAGAGGCTGGGTTGGGGTGTGTTCCAATTGCCACACTAGCAAACCACTTAGACTGAAGCAATGTACGAGCCATGTTTTCGCACAGACACAATCACACCCCACACTTTAGGCGCAGAGGGAGTTTCATCCCGGGCACATGACATTTTCTGCCAACCAAGCCCCGAGAACCATCCACCTGGCTCTCTTCTCAAACCCCCTGTCCCTCCCAACCCATCAGTTCAATTAGCCTCAGCTCTTCTCTGCTGCTTGTTTGGCTCCTGCAACTGTCATCACTTGCATCTCATCATTACATGAAGCTATGATGGCACTATGCTACTGCGACCAAACAGATAGGTAGCCGGTCCCAGAGGCCACGCAGAGCCTTTTTTGGATGTAGGACCAGTCATTTCGAGGCCTCTGAATCGCTTGCAAGTGCCACCACAGTAGGCAGATATGTCATCACAGTGGGCAGATATACCTTCACAATGTGCAGATTTGTCAGCACAATGGGCAGATATGCCTTCACAGTAGGCAGATATGTCATCACAATGTGCAGATTTGTCAGCACAATGGGCAGATATGTCATCACAGTGATGAGATTTGTTATCACAGTGGGCAGATATGTCATCACAGTGGGTAGATATGTCATCACAATGGGCAGATGTGTCATCACAGTGGGTAGATATGTCATCACAATGGGCAGATTTGTCATCACAGTGGGCAGATATGTCATCACAATGGGCAGATATGTCATCACAGTGATGAGATTTGTTATCACAGTGGGCAGATATGTCATCACAGAAGAATTCTAACATCTATCATCTCTTGGAGAAATCCTTAACTTCTTTGTACCTACAAACAATATTTTATTTCCATGACGTACTATACAAATGTCAATGTCAGAATATAAACTTGTCACTAGTCTCTTCCAATGGCTTTTCACCAAGATAAGAAGGTGTGCTTTTACATGTATTCAGAATGTAAACAACAGCAGCAGTCAGCTACAGTTCAAGCTATGTATAATATATCCTCTCAAACATCTCTATATACTTTGAATGCTAGCTTATTCATTTGAATCAACAAGTCAAGTTATAAGTCACATTCTCCATCTTTCCTCCATACCTTGAATGCTAATAATTTGAATCAATGTCTTTGCTTCCCCGTCCTTGCAGGTATGATTGGTTCAAGGACCTGAATCTGAAGTGGTACAGTCTGCCTGCTGTATCTAGCATGCTGCTAGAGGTGGGGGGGCTGGAATTCACTGCTTGTCCCTTCAGTGGCTGGTACATGGGCACCGAGATCGGCGTCAGGGACTTCTGTGACAGCTCTCGCTACAACATCCTGGAGGTTTATAAAACATTCATATGCATTTCTAAACGTTTATAAGTACCCCTTTGGTGGCAGTTACATGGGCACCGTGATATGTGTCAGGGACCTCTGTGACAGCTGCAATGGTTAAAGGCACTATTTGGACATATTCTAATTTGACCATGAGGTATAAAGTGATGTTACCTATGTTATGTGTGGGTTTTGTAAGGGGAATTCACACAATAGTTAATAATAATATAATAATATTTTACTACGATATTTACTAGAATCTATCATATGCATTACTATAATATTTTACCAGGATATTCACTAGAATCTATCATATGCTTTACCATAATCTGTTTATTTTATTTTATACTATACGCCTGTAATACTTTATTTTATTTTATTTAACCCTAACCAGGAAAAGCTCATCGAGACCCAGAGTCTCTTTTTCAAGGGAGACTTGGCCAAAAAGGCAGCAACAATTAGTACATTACAGAATGAAAACATACAACAATAGAATACAACAACATGACCCAGCCTAAAAAAAGCATTTTACACTCCTCCCTAACAGAGTCTCCCGTCAATATTTTTAATTCATTCAGTGGCACTAACATATCTAGATGAAACATGTCGTAGACTATTCCATGCCTCTGTTGCACAAGAAGAGAAGGCAGTCTTGCATAATACTGTGAATGTCCTGGGGACTTTAAGTAGCAACCACCTAGCAGACCGGGTATGGTAACTGCTGGTGGTGAAGGAGACCAAACTACAGAGGTCAAGAGGAAGTTTTACGCATATAAAGTGAGGTCCAACCTACCATTTGGTACAATGTGCAATGGTGGGTGAGTGACTTGGCATTTGTAATAAAGCACAAGGATGCATGATTAACAGGGTCCAGTCTGTAAGACAGAGGAGGTTGCATGCATATACAAGTCACCATAATCAATTACAGGGAGAAAAGTGGCCTGAACAAGCTTCTTTCTAGCCATAAGATGGAAGTAAGCATTATTACGAAAATAAAAGACCCAATTTCAATTTAAGCTTTGCCACAAGATTATCCACATGAACTTTAAAGGACAACTTGTCATCCAACCACATATCTAGGTATTTATAGGATGACACTTTTTCAATGGATAAGCCACCAGATGTGACAATGCTAACATTCTCTGGCAGAGTTCTAGCTCTGGTAAAGGTCATGAATTTAGTTTTTTTTACATTCAAGACCAGTTTGAGACCATAAAGGGAGGGACTGAAAAGCAGTCTGGAGCTCTTCAACAGCCTGAACCAGAGAAGGAGCACATGAATATATTACTTTATCATCTGCATAGAGATGTAACTTTGCTGGTTGCATCTCATTAATACAAATTGAGAACAACACAGGAGCTAAAATGGAACCCTGGGGCACACCTCTATTAACACCTCTCAAGATAGCTCGACTTGTGATTGTCAAAGGCCTTTGATAAATCCACAAACAGAGCAGCACAGTGTTGCTTTTTTATCAAGTGCATTAATGATGTAATTTTCCACTGCCATAGCTGCAGTTGTGCCCCGATGTAAAGCCAGACTGAACCCCACTCAGTATGTTCTTTTCAATTAAGATGTTTTTTAACTGTGAGATCACTAGAGATTCATATACTTTGGCCAGGATAGGGAGTTTTGAGATATCATCTGAGGGATCTCCACCCTTTAGCAGTGGGAGGACAGAAGCTGATTTCCAAATGTTGGGTATGGAATTGGTCAAGAGACTCAAGTTGAAAATGTGAGCCGCAGGTTCAGTAATGATACCAGCTGCTATCTTTAAGAGATAGGAGTCCAGGTTGTCTGGATCTGCAGACTTTTTAGTGTCTATGGCCTTTAGTGCTTTACAGACCTCAGTATAAGAAACAGACTCAACAATAAAATGGTTCACATGAGGGCCTATATCATAGTTTACTGTAACAGAGTTTACATTAGAGTCCTGGGCCCCACCATTATCAAAGACTGAACCAGCAGACACGAAGTGCTTGATAAAAACCCCTACAATATCTGCTTTATCTTTCACTTCATTAGAATCCATCATTAAATGGTCAGGAAGGACAGAGGAGACATTAGAATCCATCATTAAATGGTCAGGAAGGCCAGAGGAGACATTAGAATCCATCATTAAATGGTCAGGAAGGCCAGAGGAGACATTAGAATCCATCATTAAATGGTCAGGAAGGCCAGAGGAGACATTAGAATCCATCATTAAATGGTCAGGAAGGCCAGAGGAGACATTAGAATCCATCATTAAATGGTTAGGAAGGCCAGAGGAGACATTAGAATCCATCATTAAATGGTCAGGAATGTCAGAGGAGACATTAGAATCCATCATTAAATGGTCAGGAATGTCAGAGGAGACATTAGAATCCATCATTAAATGGTTAGGAAGGCCAGAGGAGACATTAGAATCCATCATTAAATGGTCAGGAATGTCAGAGGAGACATTAGAATCCATCATTAAATGGTCAGGAATGTCAGAGGAGACATTAGAATCCATCATTAAATGGTCAGGAATGTCAGAGGAGACATTAGAATCCATCATTAAATGGTCAGGAATGTCAGAGGAGACATTAGAATCCATCATTAAATGGTCAGGAATGTCAGAGGAGACATTAGAATCCATCATTAAATGGTTAGGAAGGCCAGAGGAGACATTAGAATCCATCATTAAATGGTCAGGAATGTCAGAGGAGACATTAGAATCCATCATTAAATGGTTAGGAAGGCCAGAGGAGACATTAGAATCCATCATTAAATGGTCAGGAATGTCAGAGGAGACATTAGAATCCATCATTAAATGGTCAGGAATGTCAGAGGAGACATTAGAATCCATCATTAAATGGTCAGGAATGTCAGAGGAGACATTAGAATCCATCATTAAATGGTCAGGAATGTCAGAGGAGACATTAGAATCCATCATTAAATGGTCAGGAATGTCAGAGGAGACATTAGAATCCATCATTAAATGGTTAGGAAGGCCAGAGGAGACATTAGAATCCATCATTAAATGGTTAGGAAGGCCAGAGGAGACATTAGAATCCATCATTAAATGGTCAGGAAGGCCAGAGGAGACATTAGAATCCATCATTAAATGGTCAGGAAGGCCAGAGGAGACATTAGAATCCATCATTAAATGGTTAGGAAGGCCAGAGGAGACATTAGAATCCATCATTAAATGGTCAGGAAGGCCAGAGGAGACATTAGAATCCATCATTAAATGGTTAGGAAGGCCAGAGGAGACATTAGAATCCATCATTAAATGGTCAGGAAGACCAGAGGAGACATTAGAATCCATCGTTAAATGGTCAGGAAGGCCAGAGGAGACATTAGAATCCATCGTTAATGGTCAGGAAGGCCAGAGGAGACATTAGAATCCATCATTAAATGGTCAGGAAGGCCAGAGGGATTCGGTCTTGTAGGCACATTAATTAATTGATCAAGATTCAGAGTCACACAGTACTTGTAAAGAGTCCGAGACAGATGTAAGCATGTCCCAGTTCAAATCTCCTAAAATAATGAATTCAGAGTCATTTAACTTGTGCAGGACATCAGAAAGAGAGTTTAGTGCGTCTACCGAAGCCGAGGGCGGTCTGTAGCAGCCGAGGGCGGTCTGTAGCAGCCGAGGCCGGTCTGTAGCAGCCGAGGCCGGTCTGTAGCAGCCGAGGCCAGTATGTATAGCAGCCGAGGCCGGTCTGTAGCAGCCGAGGGCGGTCTGTAGCAGCCGAGGCCGGTATGTAGCAGCCGACTACAGTGATGTGGGAGTCCTTATATACGTTCACTTTAACCGCAAGCAATTCAAAATGTTTAACTTTGGTAATCGAGAGAATTTCAGAGGCGTTAAACTCGGATTTCACTTAAATTGCAACCCCTCCTCCTTTACTCATCCGATCCGTTCTAAAAACGATGTACCCATCAATAAAAATCTAGTTATTTGACACAGATTTCTTTGGCCAAGTTTCTGATTAAACCATTATGTCTGTATTTGTTGTTTTGGCCCATATTCTACCAGTGTGGCAGATGAGTCTGCTCTCATGACCACATGCATACAGGGTAACATTCTTCACTTTAATTCTCAACATTCATGGGTTTCCATATCACATCAAAATAGATGTTTTCGATTTTTTTAAGCATCTTTTTTTTTATTGTTTTCCTGAAATCAGCAAGTCAAAATTAAATCAAATAAAATATTTAAAATTGGATTTGATTTGAATTTGACTTGCTGTTTTCAGGAAAACAATCTGTTTTGATGTTTAAACAAAAAGAAACATCTATTTTGATGATGTAGAATCTTAATTTGAGACAGTCTTTTCTACAGAAGGAAAATGATCCTGCAGCAACTGGAAATGTGAATTATTATGTGGATTATAATTATTGGACATTTTTGTAGGGGTTGATACATTTTTCGTAAGGGAAAATCAAGTCTGAAATGTCAAAGTGTAAATTACAAACTTCAGAAGTCTTTTAAAACCTTAAATACACTACAGGTTTAAAATCTCCTGCAACAGGGTGATCAAATTAAGATCCTACATCTGTATTGCTGGTCAGATGAAGAGGGTCTTGCTTTTTTTGCTGTAGCTATGGTGATGAATTAATGATGAATGTGTTTTATGTTACAAACAGTAGTATCATGATGTCTAGAACATGTCAAGCTTAGAGGCTGTAGATATAATAAGTATGTCTCTGGTTGTGCTGTTTTCATTCAGCTAATGTATTAGCATAGCCATTATGGTGATGATGTGTTGTTATGTTTTCAAAGAGTTCCCGTACTTAGAAAGTCACTTTAGTTGTTTTCTCAGTCATTTCCCCTCATCTTGTATTCCCATCTCAAGCACCACGCACCCTGCTGCTAAATGCAGCTTTATCCATGAACATAATTGTTATGATAGACTTTATGTGACATTTTCTTATTTTAATGCAGAACAAAAGGCACTTCTAAAACGGTTGTTTTTTATTGTTTAAAATGTCTCCATTATGTATTTCGGCCATTTTATACTGACTGCAACCAATCACCTGTGGTTTTATACTGACTGCAACCAATCACCTGTGGTTTTATACTGACTGCAACCAATCACCTGTGGTTTTATACTAACTGCAACCAATCACCTGTCACTCTGTCACTCACAGGACAGTTTGTCACTCACAGGACAGTTTGCCAACCCCTCAGTTTGGGAACCACTGATTTAAGTACCTTGCACATCCACAGATTTTTCACCTAGTCAGCTCGGGTTACTGGTCCAATGCTCTTAACCACTAGGCTACCTGCCACCTATGTAGCTTTATGAACAACAGCACTTAGCTGACAATTATTCTTATCACAACAAGGTTACTTGAATGATAAAGATAAATGTTTATCTCATATGTAGCAGGTAATATAGTAGCAATAAGATAAGAAGAGTAAAATGTTACCCTGATTGTTTATCTTCAATGTATCTTTATACACAACAGGTATTGTTATTAAAGCATGGTATGTTACTGTCCAATAGGAAGTGGCCAATCTGATGGCCCTGGACACCAGGAAGACTTCTTCTCTATGGAAGGACAAGGCACTGGTGGAGATCAACATAGCAGTCCTCTACAGTTTCCAGGTGTGGGTTTATCTGCTGGCCATGTAAATATCTAAAGGTTACTGGGGTGCTGGAATTGATTATTTACAGGGCTTGCATTTCATACACTATATATACAAAAGTATGTGGACACGCCTTCAAATTGGTGGGTTTGGC
This sequence comes from Oncorhynchus gorbuscha, assembly GCF_021184085.1. Classification (NCBI taxonomy): domain Eukaryota; kingdom Metazoa; phylum Chordata; class Actinopteri; order Salmoniformes; family Salmonidae; genus Oncorhynchus; species Oncorhynchus gorbuscha. Next base: position 83,712,771 of record NC_060177.1, on the reverse strand, counting down.
TATTTCAGCCACACCCATTGCTGACAGGTGTATGAAATCGAGCACACAGCCATGCAATCTCCATAGACAAACATTGACAGTGGAATGGCCTTATTGAAGAGCTTATTGAAGAGCTCCACAAGTCAGTTTGTCAAATTTCTGCCCTGCTAGAGCTGCCCCGGTCAAATGTAAGTGCTGTAACGCTACAGTATACAATGCCATTATAGATAATTATGCGCTTCCAACTTTGTGGCATCAGCTTGGAGAAGGCCCTTTCCTGTTTCAGCATGACAAAGCAAGATCCATACAGACATTATTTGTTGAGATCAGTGTGGAAGAACTTGACTGGCCTGAGTTCTGACCTCAACTCCATAGAACACCTTTGGGATTAATTGGAACGCCAACTGCGAGCCAGGCTTAATTGCCCAACAACAGTGCCCAACCTCACTAATGCTCTTGTGTCTGAATGGAAGCAAGTCCCTGCAGCAATGTTCCAACATCTAGTTGAAAGCCTTCCCAGAAGAGTGGAGGCTGTTATGGGAGCAAACAGGGGGGGGGGGTACAACTCCATATTAATGCCCATGATTTTGATACTATATTGAATGATTTGTATTAGGCTTTATATATGAAACATGTATTTTTATGAAGTCAGAAATATGTTTAAATTATGTGTAATTATGGGTGCTTGAGAGTGATTTAATTTATACCTTGATAAACTAAATATAATCCTGAAATAACTAAGGTAAATGAACTGAATGAATGATCTGAATTCCCCTTCATGATTTGCTTCCTGTTATCTGTTCTCAGTCATCTAAGGTAACTATAGTGGATCACCACTCTGCCACAGAGTCCTTTATGAAGCACATGGAGAATGAGATCAGGGTGCGGGGGGGCTGCCCGGGGGACTGGGTCTGGATTGTACCCCCCATGTCTGGAAGCATCACCCCCGTGTTCCACCAGGAGATGCTCAACTATCGCCTCACGCCATCTTTCGAATACCAGGTAAATCAAATCAAATAAAAGTTTATTGGTCACGTAAACAGATTTGCAGTCGTTATAGCAGGTGCAGTTAAATGCTTCTGTTACTAGCTCCAACAGGGCAGTAGAATGTGTTGTGTTACTAGCTCCAACAGGGCAGTAGAATGTGTTGTGTTACTAGCTCCAACAGGGCAGTAGAATGCGTTGTGTTACTAGCTCCAACAGGGCAGTAGAATGCGTTGTGTTACTAGCTCCAACAGGGCAGTAGAATGCGTTGTGATACTAGCTCCAACAGGGCAGTAGAATGCGTTGTGTTACTAGCTCCAACAGGGCAGTAGAATGCGTTGTGTTACTAGCTCCAACAGGGCAGTAGAATGTCTTGTGTTACTAGCTCCAACAGGGCAGTAGAATGCGTTGTGATACTAGCTCCAACAGGGCAGTAGAATGCGTTGTGTTACTAGCTCCAACAGGGCAGTAGAATGCGTTGTGTTACTAGCTCCAACAGGGCAGTAGAATGTCTTGTGTTACTAGCTCCAACAGGGCAGTAGAATGTCTTGTGTTACTAGCTCCAACAGGGCAGTAGAATGTCTTGTGTTACTAGCTCCAACAGGGCAGTAGAATGTCTTGTGTTACTAGCTCCAACAGGGCAGTAGAATGCGTTGTGTTACTAGCTCCAACAGGGCAGTAGAATGTGTTGTGTTACTAGCTCCAACAGGGCAGTAGAATGTGTTGTGTTACTAGCTCCAACAGGGCAGTAGAGTGTCTTGTGTTACTAGCTCCAACAGGGCAGTAGAATGTCTTGTGTTACTAGCTCCAACAGGGCAGTAGAATGTGTTGTGTTACTAGCTCCAACAGGGCAGTAGAATGTGTTGTGTTACTAGCTCCAACAGGGCAGTAGAATGTCTTGTGTTACTAGCTCCAACAGGGCAGTAGAATGTCTTGTGTTACTAGCTCCAGCAGGGCAGTAGAATGCGTTGTGTTACTAGCTCCAACAGGGCAGTAGAATGTCTTGTGTTACTAGCTCCAACAGGGCAGTAGAATGTCTTGTGTTACTAGCTCCAGCAGGGCAGTAGAATGTCTTGTGTTACTAGCTCCAGCAGGGCAGTAGAATGTCTTGTGTTACTAGTTCCAACAGGGCAGTAGAATGTCTTGTGTTACTAGCTCCAGCAGGGCAGTAGAATGTCTTGTGTTACGAGTTCCAACAGGGCAGTAGAATGTCTTGTGTTACTAGCTCCAACAGGGCAGTAGAATGTGTTGTGTTACTAGCTCCAACAGGGCAGTAGAATGTGTTGTGTTACTAGCTCCAACAGGGCAGTAGAATGTCTTGTGTTACTAGCTCCAACAGGGCAGTAGAATGTCTTGTGTTACTAGCTCCAGCAGGGCAGTAGAATGCGTTGTGTTACTAGCTCCAACAGGGCAGTAGAATGTCTTGTGTTACTAGCTCCAACAGGGCAGTAGAATGTCTTGTGTTACTAGCTCCAGCAGGGCAGTAGAATGTCTTGTGTTACTAGCTCCAGCAGGGCAGTAGAATGTCTTGTGTTACTAGTTCCAACAGGGCAGTAGAATGTCTTGTGTTACTAGCTCCAGCAGGGCAGTAGAATGTCTTGTGTTACGAGTTCCAACAGGGCAGTAGAATGTCTTGTGTTACTAGCTCCAACAGGGCAGTAGAATGTGTTGTGTTACTAGCTCCAACAGGGCAGTAGAATGCGTTGTGTTACTAGCTCCAGCAGGGCAGTAGAATTTCTTATCAATACAATACAAATACATAAATAATCAAAAATCTAAACAAGAAATCAAAATATGACAGAACAAATCCAATTAACAGGGGTATACAGTATATATTAGGGTGAGCATGTATCAGAATCTAGAATATAAATATGTGGTGTGTATAGTGTGTTATTTGGAAGTAAAAAAGGAATGTATATTAGGAATGAGCTATTTTAGTTAACCTTTATTTAACTAGGCAAGTCAGTTAAGAACAAATTCTTATTTACAATGACTGCCTAGGAACAGTGGGTTAATTGCCGTGTTCAGGGGCAGAACAACAGATTTTTACCTTGTCAGCTCGGGGATTCGATCGAGCAACCTTTCGGTTGGCCCAATGCTCTGACCATTAGGCTTCCTGCAGCCCCATGTGGAGAATACAGCTATGTGGAGAATACAGTATATACATACACAGTGAGTAAACAACAGTATAGAAACAGTATATGAGGTGACCAGCCTTCAAAGACTATATACATGGGGCATTAGTCTCAAGGTGCAGGGTAAGTACCGGGCATGTAGCCAGCTAGATGCTGTTCAACGGTCTGATGGCCTGGAGATGGAAATTGTTTATCAGTCTCTCTGTCCCAGCTTTGATGTACCTGTACAGACCATTTTTTTACGTTGAGGGAGAGGTTATTTTCCTGGCACCACTCTGCCAGGGCTCTAACCTCCTCCCTATTGGCTGTCTCGTCGTTGTTAATAATCAGGCCTACCACTGTCGTGTCGTCAACAAACGTGATGGTTGAGTTGGAGTCATGCGTAGCCTCGCAGTCATGGGTGAACAGGGACTACAGTAGAGGGCTGAGTGCACAACCCTGGGGGAGCCCCGTATTGAAGATCAGCATAGTGGACGTGTTGCCTACCCTCACCCACCTGGGGTCGGCCTGGCAGGAAGTCTAGAAACCAGTTGTACAGGGAGTTCAGGCCCTGAAGGTGATATGGTCCTTGACCATTCTCTCAATGCATTTCATGATTACAGAGGTTTCTGTTACCTTATCTTGCTTGGGTACAGAGACAATGGTGGACTTCTTCAACCAAGTGGGGACAACAGACTACGATAGGGAGAGGTTGAATATGTCCGGAAACACTACAGCCAACTGGTCTGCGCATGCTCTTGGTATGCTGTCTTGGACAGCAGCCTTGCGAGGGTTAACAAGTTTGAAAGTACTACTCATGCTGGCTACAGAGATATGGAGCCCACAGTTCATGTGAGTGGCGGGGGACCACGACAACGGCTCTGTGTGGTTTTCCTCGAAGCGGGCGAAAAAGGTGTTTATTTTGTCTGGGAGTGAGTGTCTGCGACGTAGCTGGTTTTCCCTTTATAATCTGTGATTGTCTGCTATCTGTGTCTCGTGTCTGAGCCATTGAACAGTGACTCCACTTTGTCCTTGTAATGTCTTTTTGCCTCTTTGATTGACTTGTATTCCCAGTCACCCTACCTGGGTTAAATGCGGTGGTTCGGGGAAGAAGGAGAGTTTGTGTCGTCAAAGTCAAATTCTTTCAAATACTTTAGTTGTGCTTTATTTAAATTGCCCAGAAAAATTAAGTCAAAACATAACAGTGTGTACAGTATGTATCTCCTTTAAATGTACAGTAACATCATCCACTGAGTTGTATGTTGAGCCTAATGTGACGAGCTTCTCTCACCCCTATAGGCTGACCCATGGAATCACCACGTGTGGAAAGTCAACAATGGGACACCCACCAAGAAAAGAGCCATCGGCTTCAAGAAACTGGCCAAGTGAGTACAGAGATAGAGAGGTCCTTTCATTAGGCCTTAGGGCAACATTATGCTTCACCTAGATTGGGGTTAGAGTTCTCCATTGCAGTCCTGCTTGCTGTTTATGTATACTGAAGTACACACTTTAAGTGCACACTTGTTTCCTAATCCTCCATTCGGCACTGATAAAGAACTGCTAGTAAATACAGCTTGTTAATGATATTATAGAACTACTACTAAATACAGCATGTTAATGATATTATAGAACTACTATTAAATACAGCGTGTTAATGATATTATAGAACTACTACTAAATACAGCATGTTAATGATATTATAGAACTACTACTAAATACAGCATGTTAATGATATTATAGAACTACTACTAAATACAGCATGTTAATGATATTATAGAACTACTACTAAATACAGCGTGTTATTAATGATATTATAGAACTACTACTACAGCGTGTTAATGATATTATAGAACTACTACTAAATACAGCATGTTAATGATATTATAGAACTACTACTAAATACAGCATGTTAATGATATTATAGAACTACTACTAAATACAGCTTGTTATTAATGATATTATAGAACTACTACTACAGCGTGTTAATGATATTATAGAACTACTACTAAATACAGCATGTTAATGATATTATAGAACTACTACTAAATACAGCATGTTAATGATATTATAGAACTACTACTAAATACAGCATGTTAATGATATTATAGAACTACTACTAAATACAGCTTGTTATTAATGATATTATAGAACTACTACTACAGCGTGTTAATGATATTATGGAACTACTACTAAATACAGCATGTTAATGATATTATAGAACTACTACTACTACAGCGTGTTAATGATATTATAGAACTACTACTACTACAGCGTGTTAATGATATTATAGAACTAACTACTACACTAATGATATTATAGAACTACTACTAAATACAGCATGTTAATGATATTATAGAACTACTACTAAATACAGCATGTTAATGATATTATAGAACTACTACTACAGCGTGTTAATGATATTATGGAACTACTACTAAATACAGCATGTTAATGATATTATAGAACTACTACTAAATACAGCATGTTAATGATATTATAGAACTACTACTACTACAGCGTGTTAATGATATTATAGAACTACTACTACTACAGCATGTTAATGATATTATAGAACTACTACTAAATACAGCATGTTAATGATATTATAGAACTACTACTAAATACAGCATGTTAATGATATTATAGAACTACTACTAAATACAGCATGTTAATGATATTATAGAACTACTACTAAATACAGCATGTTAATGATATTATAGAACTACTACTAAATACAGCATGTTAATGATATTATAGAACTACTACTACTACAGCGTGTTAATGATATTATAGAACTACTACTACTACAGCATGTTAATGATATTATAGAACTACTACTAAATATAGCATGTTAATGATATTATAGAACTACTACTAAATACAGCATGTTAATGATATTATAGAACTACTACTAAATACAGCATGTTAATGATATTATAGAACTACTACTAAATACAGCATGTTAATGATATTATAGAACTACTACTAAATACAGCATGTTAATGATATTATAGAACTACTACTAAATACAGCATGTTAATGATATTATAGAACTACTACTAAATACAGCATGTTAATGACATTATAGAACTACTACTAAATACAGCATGTAAATGATATTATAGGGCGGCCTGCTTGTCGCGTCATGTCCATTTGTCCTCCGTTTGCTCTTCCTCTTCTTTGTTGTGTCTCCATGAATGAGATGAGATGAGGTAGTGGTGCAGACAGGGAGGGAGCTCATCTACTCATGTCATCATGAGGATACGACAGGCTAGGTCATCACAAGGATACGACAGGCTAGGTCATCACGAGGATACGACAGGCTAGGTCATCACGAGGATACGACAGGCTAGGTCATCACGAGGATACGATAGGCTAGGTCATCACAAGGATACGACAGGCTAGGTCATCACGAGGATACGACAGGCTAGGTCATCACAAGGATACGACAGGCTAGGTCATCACGAGGATACGACAGGCTAGGTCATCACAAGGATACGACAGGCTAGGTCATCACGAGGATACGACAGGCTAGGTCATCACAAGGATACGACAGGCTAGGTCATCACGAGGATACGACAGGCTAGGTCATCACAAGGATACGATAGGCTAGGTCATCACAAGGATACGACAGGCTAGGTCATCACGAGGATACGACAGGCTAGGTCATCACGAGGATACGACAGGCTAGGTCATCACAAGGATACGACAGGCTAGGTCATCACGAGGATACGATAGGCTAGGTCATCACGAGGATACGATAGGATAGGTCATCACGAGGATACGATAGGATAGGTCATCACGAGGATACAATAGGCTAGGTCATCACAAGGATACGACAGGCTAGGTCATCACGAGGATACGATAGGCTAGGTCATCACGAGGATACGATAGGATAGGTCATCACGAGGATACAATAGGCTAGGTCATCACAAGGATATGACAGGCTAGGTCATCACAAGGATATGACAGGCTAGGTCATCACGAGGATAGGACAAGCTAGGTCATCATGATTACCATCTGCTGTTTAGGCATGACATGCAGCACTGTCTGGCTGTCTGTCTGCTCGAGCAAACCACCCGAGCGTGGAGGGTAAGCTAGTAAACAACAGTAGTTATCTGAGTTTAGAAGACTTTAGAGAGAGTGAAGGTGGAAGAGAGAAGGGGGAAGGGAAAGAGAGGTTGAAAGGGGTAAGGGAGAAAGAGGGAAGGGGGAAAGGGTAAAGGAGGGAAGGGGAAGAGAGACGGGGGAAGGGGGAAGAGGTAAGAGAAAGGGGTGAAGGGGAAGAGGGAAGGGATGAGGGGAAGAGGGAAGGGGGAAGGGGTGAGGGGAAGAGAGACGAGGGAAGGGGGAAGAGGTAAGAGAAAGGGGTGAAGGGGAAGAGGGAAGGGGTGAGGGGAAGAGGGAAGGGGTAAAGGGTAAAGGAGGGAAAGGGAAGAGAGACAGGGGAAGGGGGAAGAGGTGAGGGGACGAGAGACGGGGAAGGGGGAAGAGGTAAGAGAAAGGGGTGAAGGGGAAGAGGGAAGGGGTGAGGGGAAGAGGGAAGGGGTAAAGGGTAAAGGAGGGAAGGGGAAGAGAGACAGGGGAAGGGGGAAGAGGTAAGAGAAAGGGGTGAAGGGGAAGAGGGAAGGGGGAAGGTGAAAAGGGAAAAGAGAGAAGAGGGAAGGAGGAAGGGGTAAAGGGTAAAGGGTAAAGGGGAAGGGGGAAGAGGTAAGAGGATGGGGTGAGGGGGAAGAGAGAAGGGGGAAGAGGTAAGAGGAAGGGGCAAAGGAGGAAGGGTTAAAGGGTAAAGGGAAGGGGGAAGAGGTAAGAGGAAGGGGTGAGGGGGAAGAGAGAAGGGAGAAGAGGTAAGAGGAAGGGGCAAAGGGGGAAGAGGGAAGGGGTGAGGGGAAATGGGAAGAGGTGAGGGGGAAGAGAGAAGGGGGGAAGGTGGAAGGGGTAAAAGGTAATGGGTAAAGGGTTAAGGGTTCGTGGTGTTACAAGGTCTGCTGTGCCTTTGATCACTGGTGCCTGTGATTTATCCTTTTTTTGGTTACACTATATAAAAGCTTTCATGAATTAACCATTTTAAATGTTTATATATATATATAGACGTTTTATTATGTTATGAATTATACATGTCCTCTCTATCTGTCTGTGTGTGTGTGCAGGGCTGTGAAGTTCTCAGCCAAGCTAATGGGCCAAGCCATGGCTAAGAGGGTCAAAGCTACTATACTATTTGCCACCGAGACTGGAAAATCTCAAGACTATGCAAGAACCCTGTGTGAGATCTTCAAGCATGCCTTTGACGCAAAGGTAACCTTTTTATAACTACCACACAAATTGAATATGAATTGATGTGCCATGTCTATTTTTGATGTTATCTTGATTGGAACATGAAAAAGCCGACTTCAGAAACATCCCCCTGAACCCTGTGTGAGATTTTCAAGCATTTCTTTGATGCAAAGGTAAACCACACAACTTGAATATGACTTCATGCGTCACGTCTTTTTTTGGATGTTATTGTGAATGGAAGACAATGCTTAAAAAAACAATCCCCCCTCACTGACAAAGCTGAGGCCCCGCAGATTTGAAAAAGCGAGCAGACGGTTTCACACCAACATGGCGAGGTTACACGGAAATGTATATTTTGTCACATTCCGATTCCCTCTCATGCAGCAAAGTGCCATGGGCCACAGCGGAAGAATCAACCCATCCAAGCGTTAAGCTGTAGTTTAAGATAAAATCTTTAAAAACCGCAGGCTGTGTAAATGTGTTTGTCAAAATATAAAATATGCGGCTCTACTGCTCTCAATCATCTAGTGTCCCCCTCCAGGACATGACATCTTCTGTTTTTACTGCTTCCTTTTTAACGTAATCAATCAGACGAGAGGGACCATCTTGTTGTAGTTGAGTCAGACATGCGGATGCAGAGCAGATGGATGACAGGGTGTTTCCTCTCTTCCTCTTCTTCGCCTCTTGTCCATTCTCTCATTCTTTCTTTCTCTCAGCACGATGGCCCGTAGGAACTAAGGCTGCTGGAGTCAGAGATATCTGGGTGTTAATTGTATCGCAGCACATGATCAACTCGTTAAGACAAGGACGTAGTGTTCATTTGATACCTCACTGCTGCCCTATGGTTTCTGGATTCATGACCGCGTTTCTTCCTTATGGTCTTAGTCAGAGGAGGAAAAACATCCCCACAGCATGATACTTCCACCACCATGCTTCACAGTAGGGATGATGCCAGGTTTCCTCCAGACGTAACGCTTGGCATTCAGGGCTAAGAGTTCAATCTTGAACAGAGAACCTTGTTTCTAATGTTCTGAGAATCCTTTAGGGGCCTTTTGGCAAACTCCAAGCAGGCTTTCATGTGCTTTTACTGAGGAGTGGCTTCCGTCTGGCCACTCTACCATAAAGGCCTGATTGGTGGAATGCTGCAGAGATGGGAGAACCTTCCAGAAGGACAAACATCTCCAGAGAGGAACTCTGAACTCTGTCAAAGTGACTTCCATGACCAAGTCACTTCCATGACCAAGGCCCTTCTCCCCCGATTGCTCAGTCGGGCCGGGCGGTCAGTTCTAGAAAGAGTCTTGGTGGTTTCCAAACTTTTTCCATTTAAGAATGATGGAAGCCACTGTGTCCTTGGGGACCTTCAATGCTGCAGACAGTTTTTGGTACCCTTCCCCAGATCTGTGCCTCAACACAATGCTGTCTCCGAACTCTACGGACAATTCCTTCAACCTCATGACTTGGTTTTTGCTCTGACATGCATGGGACCTTATATAGGCAGGTGTGTGCCTTTCCGAGTCATGTCCAATCAATTGAATTTACTACAGTTGGACTCCAATCAAGTTGTAGAAACGTCTCAACGATGATCATTGGAAACAGGATGCACCTGAGCTCAATTTCAAGTCTCATAGCAAAGTGTCTGAATACTGAGTACCAGTCCAAAGTTTGGACACACCTACTCATTCAAGGGTTTTTTATTTGTTAAACTTTTTTTCTGCATTGTAGAATAATAGTGAAGACATAACACATCATGTAGTAAGCCAAAAAGTGTTAAACAAATTAAACAAAATCTTTTTCATATTTGAGGTTCTTCAAAGTAGCCACCCATTGTCTTGATGACAGCTTTGCACACTCTTGGCATTCTCTCAACCAGCTTCATGTGAAATGCTTTTCTAACAGTCTTGAAGGAGTTCCCACATATGCTGAGCACTTGTTGGCTGCTTTCCTTCACTCTGCGCTCCAACTCATCCCAAACCATCTTAATTGGGTTGAGGTCGGGTGATTGTGGAGGCCAGGTCATGTGATGCAGCATACTTTATCCCTCTCCTTGGTCAAATAGCCCTTACACAGCCTGGAGGTGTGTTTTGGGTAATTGTCCTGTTTAAAAACAAGCGATAGTCCCACTAAGTGCAAACCAGATGGGATGGCGTACTGCTGCAGAATGCCGTGGTAGTTATGCTAGTTAATTGTGTCTTGAATTCTAAATTAATCACTGACAGTGTCACCAGCAAAGCTCCCCCACGCATCACACCTCCTCCTCCATGCTTCACGGTGGGAACCACACATGCAGAGGTCATTCGTTGACCTACTCTGCATTTCACAAAGACACAAATTTGGACTCATCAGACCAAATGACAGATTTCCAATAGTCTAATGTCCATTGCTTGTGTTTATTGGCCCACGGAAGTCTCTTCTTCTTATTGGTGTCCTTTATTAGTGGTTTCTTTGCAGCAATTCAACAATGAAGGCCTGATTCACACAGTCTACTATGAACAGTTGATGTTGAGATGTGTCTGTTACTTGAACTCTGAAGCATTTATTTGGGCTGCAATTTCTGAGGCTGGTAAATCGAATGAACTTATCCTCCACAGCAGAGGTAACTCTGCGTCTTCCTTTCCTGTGGCAGTTCTCGTGAGAGACAGTTTCATCATAGTGCTTGATGGTTTTTGCGACTGCACTTGACGAACCTTTAAAAGTTCTTGAAATTTTCCGCATTGACTGACCTTCATGTCTTAAAGTAATGATTGGCTGTCGTTTCTCTTCGCTTATTTGAGCTGTTCTTGCCATAATATGGACTTGGTCTTTTAGCAATTAGGGCTATCTTCTGTATACCATCCCTACCTTGTCACAACATTAGTGACTACCTCATGAAGCTGGTTGAGAGAATGCCAATAGTGTGTAAAGCTGTCATCAAGGAAAAGGGTGGCTACTTTGAACAATCTCAAATATAAAAAATATTTGTTTAACACTTTTTTGGGTACTACATTATTCCATATGTGTTATTTCATAGTTTTGATGAGCATCATTAGTAAAAATAAAGAAGAACCCTTGAATAAGTAGGTGTGCCCAAACTTTTGGTTGATACTGGGGCGGCAGGGTAACCTAGTGGTTAGAGTGTTGGGCTAGTAACCGGAAGGTTGCAAGTTCAACTCCCTGAGCTGACAAGGTACAAATCTGTTATTCTGCCCCTGAACAGGCAGTTAACCCACTGTTCCTAGGCCGTCATTGAAAATAAGAATTAGTTCTTAACTGACTTGCCTGGTTAAATAAAGGTTAAAAAAATATACAAAAATTAAACAAGATACTGTTTTCACTTTGTCATTATGAGGTATGGTGTAGATTGTTGAGGATTTTTATTTATTTGAAACATTTTAGAATAATGCTGTAACATAATTTTTGGGGGTAAAAGTCAAGGGGTCTGGATACTTTCCGAAGGCACTATATGACTGTTATTTTTTTGATATCACTCTGAGTATTTTTTGGGTCTTGAAAATCTGCCATTTTGTTTTCTGAAAATATGTGTTTTCACTTCATTTCAAAATGACTCTGGTTCACACACATTAAGTGAATGTATGAAATGTGGGCAGCTTTATTGACACACATGTTTCACGACTACAGGTGATGTCAATGGATGAATACGACATGGTGGATCTGGAGCATGAAACACTGGTGTTGGCCGTGACCAGTACATTTGGCAACGGAGATCCACCCGAAAATGGAGAGGTAGGATTGGCCAGTACAGTGTGTTAGTTTGTGTGTGTACCTGCACGTGTGCATGCGTGCGGTTGAGTGTGTTTACCTGCGTGTGTGTGTTTAATTCCCACAGCAATGTGCAGCATGTACCATGTATATGTTGTTTAACCTGCAGGCGATAGACTATTGACCATCTTCCTGTTTGTGTAGAAATTTGGAGCTGCCTTGATGGAAATGAGACATCCTACATCCAACACAGAGGACAGAAAGTGAGTTCAACCATCTGGGCCCATTCAACCAGAGAATGTTGACTTGGTACACATCCCAAATGGCACCCTATTCCCTATATAGTGCACTACTTTTGACCAGGGTTCCATGGAGTGGGTAGTGTACTATATAGGGAATAGGGAGCCATTTGGGATGTAATCATGGCTACAGTAAAGGTCACAGACATCCTCATACAGATGGACAGCATTACTCAACACTTAACTGAGATGGTTTTTTTTGTAGTGAGTGTACTATCTCCTGTCCTTATGCCCTTGAGTAACATACTTAACCCCTAAAATTGCTCCACAGATTCTGCACTGCGGCAGGTCTTGTACTCCTCCCAAAATGATGCGTTGTGTCTTGTCTGAAGTCGTTGGGAGGACAGCAGAAGAAAATATTTCTGTCTCTGCAATGGACTAGTGAAGTAGTATTCTATACTGAGTGTACATGCTATCCCTGTATCTGCCTCTCTGTCAGGAGTTACAAGGTCCGTTTCAACAGCGTGTCGTCCTACTCAGACACCCGCAAATCGTCCAGCGACGAACCCGAGCCCAGGGTCAACTTCGAGAGCACCGGACCCCTCGCCAACGTCAGGTACAGTAAGCTAGCCAACTTTGTATTTGGCCGATGTGGGTTGAAGTGCAATCTGATTGTCAAAAAATATTGGTATGGTTAAATTCAAATATATTTTTCGCATTGTGCTGAAACTGATTTGAACTGGTTAACAAAAAACGACAGACTTGTGAGTATAGATGATAGCCAAGCTACGACAGGGAGACAAAGCCCTGAAGAGAACCCAAAGACGTCTTGGACTGCTTATTAAACCTGGGTTTTGATGGCTGCATGGGGGTGGAAATGTCTCCTTTTTACTAACACAGACAGGGGCCATCTGGTGCAAGATAACATAGAAAACATCAGACGAAGTGATAACTCATCCCTTTATACTGCCTGTCTGTATAGTGTTCTGAGAAGACAGAGGGAGGAAGAAATAAGCTCTTTTGAGCAATTCCCTTGTATGGTTGTCTGAATCAAATCAATTTAAACTCTGAGTGTGTGTGTGTGCCTGTGTGCATCTCTCTTTCACTCTTTCAATCTTTCAATCTTTCACTCTCTCTCTCTCTCTCTCTCTCTCTCTCTCTCTCTCTCTCTCTCTCTCTCTCTCTCTCTCTCTCGCGCGCGCGCGCGCGTGCTCTCGCTCTCTCTCACTCTTTCTCTCTCTCTTTTTTTTTCCAGGTTCTCAGTGTTTGGCCTTGGCTCCAGGGCATACCCACACTTCTGTGCTTTTGCCCACGCTGTGGACACGCTGTTCGAGGAACTGGGGGGGGAGCGCATCCTACGCATGGGGGAGGGAGATGAGCTGTGTGGCCAGGAGGAGTCCTTCAGAAACTGGGCCAAGAAGGTTTTCAAGGTGGGGTGACTGGGGAGTCCTGGGCCAAGACAGTTTTCAAGGAGGTGTAACTGGGGAGTCCTGGGCCAAGAAGGTTTTCAAGGTGGGGTGACTGGGGAGGCCTGGGTCAAGAAGGTTTTCAGGGTGGGGTGACTGGGGAGGCCTGGACCAAGAAGGTTTTCTAGGTGGGGTGACTGGGGGGTCCTGGTCCAAGAAGGTTTTCTAGGTGGGGTGACTGGGGGGAGTCCTTGTGCAGCACGGAACACACTCACTCACACGCATGAAGGCCTACACGTCCGCGTGCACACAGACATGCACACACAGCTCTTTTGAGCAATACCTTTGCATGGTTGTCTGAATGAAATCAAATCAATAGCGGTAATGGTCTTAATAATGGGCTCCACAGAACAATACTTTCGTCAGAGAATTCTGGCACACGTGGTGTGATGTATGACGTGCCTACAGGTGTCTGCATGGTCTGTAGAGTTATGTTCAGTAGTAAATTAGGAACAACCCCGCACACTCTGACAGCCTGTTGATTCATGCGTTCTTTGTTGAGCTAATGCTTCAGGCAGCCAGACCTTGACAGTGGGGATGATGATCTTATGTTTATGTGCAGACCAGGAGGTTCATTTCTGCATTTAGTGCATTATTCATCTTTATAAACCGCTCAAAATGCATCTGTAAAAAGCCTATCAGCTGTGAAAGATAGAGTTCCGAATGTGGTCTAAAATGTGCTGTTAAACAAGCAAAGCTTTGAATACCTGTCCTTATAAACGCCTGTGGTTGTGTCTGTTTGTCAAGGCTGCCTGTGATGTGTTCTGCATCGGTGATGTGAACATCGAGAAGGCACATGATTCTTTGATCAGTAACGACCGTAGCTGGAAGAAGAGCAGGTTCCGCCTCACATACACAGCTGAGGCCCCTGCCCTAACACAAGGTATAAAGGTTTCATTCAAAGCTCTGTCTCACTTTAAACAAAACATAGCTTTAAAAATATATATCATCTTATGAAGCCTTTACAAACCCTTTATAAGGCCTATATACTTCACAAATAATTCATAAGCAAGTGTCATGATATTTAAAGGGTGGAAAAAGGAGTCTATTTATCTGATCAAAGTGAATATGTTACAGTACAGTATAGAATTGCTCAAATGCTTTCATTGATGAACTTTTGTGAATGTGTCCTTCAACAGCATTATACAGCATCCACAAGAAGAAGGTCTATGGAGCCAAGATCATACAGAGTGAAAACCTCCAGAGTTCGACATCCAAGTGGGTAGATTTTGTTCTCACAGTATTCTATAGCTAGCTCAATAAGTATGTTTTATGATTTTACTCTAGCCTCGCTTGATAGGAGATGCTATAATCCCAAACTGTACAATGTTTACAAACTGTAACTACAAACTAACCCCAAACTCTAACTACAAACTGTACAATGTTTACAAACTGTAACTACAAACTCTAACCCCAAACACTAACCCTAAACTCTAACCCCAAACTCTAACCCAAAACTCTATCGCCAAACTCTAACCCCAAACTGTAATTATAAACTCTAACCCCAAACTCTAGCCACAAACTGTAACTACAAACTCTGACCCCAAACTCTAACCACAAACTGTACAATGTTTACAAACTCTAACCCCAAAACTCTAACCCCAAACTCTAACCCTAAACTCTAACCCTGAACTCTAATCCCAAACTCTAGCCCCAACTCTAGCCTCAAACTCTAACCCTAAACTGTAACCCCAAACTCTAACCCAAAACTGTAACCCCAAACTCTAGCCACAAACTGTAACTACACTCTAACCCCAAACTCTAACCACAAACTGTACAATGTTTACAAACTCTAACCCCAAACTCTAACCCTAAACTCTAACCCCAAACTCTAACCCCAAACTGTAATTACAAACTCTAACCCCAAACTCTAACCTCAAACTCTAGCCACAAACTTTAACCCAAAACTCTCACCCCAAACTCTAACCCCAAATTGTAATTACAAACTCTAACTGCAAACTGTAACTACAAACTCTAACCCCAAACTCTAACCCAAAACTCTAACCCCAAACTGTAATGACAAACTCTAACTGCAAACTGTAACTACAAACTCTAACCCCAAACTTTAACCCAAAACTCTAACCCCAAACTGTAATTACAAACTCTAACCCCAAACTCTAACCCTAAACTGTAACTACAAACTCTAACCCCAAACTGTAACCCCAAACTCTAACCTCAAAATCTAGCCACAAACTTTAACCCAAAACTCTAACCCCAAACTGTAACTACAAACTCTAACCCCAAACTCTAACCCCAAACTGTAACCCCAAACTCTAACCTCAAACTCTAGCCACAAACATTAACCCAAAACTTTAACCCAAAACTCTAACCCCAAACTGTAACTACAAACTCTAACCCCAAACTCTAACCCTAAACTGTAACTACAAACTCTAACCCCAAACTCTAACCCCAAACTGTAACCCCAAACTCTAGCCACAAACTGTAACTACACTCTAACCCCAAACTCTAACCACAAGCTATACAATGTTTACAAACTCTAACCCCAAACTCTAACCCTAAACTCTAACCCCAAACTTTAACCCACAACTCTAACCCCAAACTGTAACAACAAACTCTAACCCCAAACTCTAGCCACAAACTGTACACTGTTTACAAACTCTAATTCCAAACTCTAACTACAAACTCTAACCCCAAACTCTAGTCACAAACTCTAACCACAAACTATAACTACAAACTCTAACCCTAAACTCTAACCACAAACTGTAACGCAAAACTGTAACCCCAAACTCTAGCCACAAACTCTAACCCCGAACTCTAGTCAAAAACTCTAACCACAACTGTAACCACAAACTGTAACCACCAACTGTAACCACAGTTCTGAATCCCCTAGCAGTCGCTCCACCATATTTGTTAGACTCCACACAAATAACGAGGACAGACTGGCGTACCAGCCCGGCGACCATCTGGGCATCTTCCCCTGGCAACCATGAGGACCTGATTACGGCCCTCATTGAGAAACTAGAGGACGGTCCACCTGTCAATCAAATCGTTAAGGTGGAGTTCCTGGAAGAGAGGAACACAGCACTGGGTTAGTCGAACTCTATGTTATGTATATAACTTGTATTTAGGAAGCCCTCCATGCTCTTCATTCAATATTAGACAATAAAGAACAAACAGAGTTTGATATTGGATATACAGGTCTTATTAGGAGGATTTATGGTGGTTTACATTATGCACAGTGTACAGTATACTTGACTATTTAATGCTCAAATACTTTTTTTTTTTAAGCGGTGCTTAACATTTTACACTGGCATTCACAAGTCGTGTAGGATACTCATACACCATGCTATTGTGGTGTTATATTATTGATGCACAAGAATAAATACTGATCTTGTTCTAAGGGGGCGGAAGGAAGCCTAGCGGTTAAGAGCGTTAGGCCAGTAACTGAAACGTCACTGGTTTGAATCCCAGAGCCAACTAGGTGAAGAAAAAAAAACAACAGTTGATATGCCCTTGAGCAAGGCACTCAACCATAATTGCTCCTGTATGTCGCTCTTGATAAGACTGTCCATCAAATGTACTTTTGTGCTTGTTTTCTCCATCTGAAGGTGTGATCAGTAACTGGCTGGAGGAACCTCGGTTCCCCCCTTGCACCATCTACCAGGCCTTCCAGTACTTCCTGGATATCACCACGCCCCCCAGCCCAGTCCTGCTACAGCAGTTTGCCTCCTTGGCCACTAACGACAAGCAGAGGAAGAAGCTAGAGACCCTCAGTAAGGTAATGAACGGTTCTAACCATATAGTCTGTATGTTTCACCATATGTACAGATGTAGGATCTTAATTTGACTCATATTGTCACAGCAAAATAATCCTGCAGCAACAGGATTTGAATGTCTAGTCCATAATGTTGTATGATCGGTTGTTAGGCTATTAGCTGGCTAAAAGTAGACTACATGAAAAGTGCAATACTGTTAATATAACCGTGGGTTTTGTGGGTTTTCAATGAATTTATATAAATCACAAAGCGCAGCAATAAAAGAGTGGCCAAATGAAGGTCCTATGTACCTTATATCCTTGAGTGTTACTCAGTATGTTAAAAGGTCCACCAGTCGATCCTCCAGAGTCAAGAGGTCGCCTTTGCAATGTACTCCTACAATCTGCAACGTTCAAAGCAGAACATGCTTTAAAAGACTCCTAAAGTTTGTAATCAGAGTCATCATGCCCATAGGGGGGCACAGGGGCATGTGTCCCCTCATATTTGTCCTGTTTAAAAAATAAATAACAAATCTGTAATACTACAAGCTACCTAGCAATTTTATGAAGTTGGCTTTAGCCCAGATAGGTTCCCAATCTCCTAACCGTATAACTAGCTAGCAAGAGTAGCTAGCTTGTCTAATTATCTTAGCTGGAATGTCTGCTGGCAACGTTAGAATATAGAAAAGCAAGCAATAACTATATACTGAATAAGACTCGCATTCCTTTCAATATTTTACCCAGATTTTAGCAGAGATGCAGATAAGCATATTTAGTTCCTATAAAAAATAACCATCAGTCAGGAGGATACAGACAGCTCAAGAGGTATGCTTTAATATGCCGAAAATTACTTTAGATATATATATATATTTTTTTTTTACATAGAATTAAGCATAATGATTATGGCTTTAGATTGCAGGAATAAGGTGTTTCAGGTATTTGAAAAATTAAAAATTCTCCAATTTAGCCCTCCTCCAGACCACCCCAAGCCATCCTCACATACTTTGTGCCCCCTCAGATTTTTGGTGTGAATGATACTCCTGTTTGTAATTCCCAGTTTAAAATGTCAGACTTGACTTGATTGGCCCTAAAGAAAAATGTATCAACACCTACAAAAATGTAAATTAAAGCTAGAATCCTTAATTAAAACAATAACAAAGCGGCCACCCTGCCTCTGTTTTGGTAAAAAGCTGAGAGAGGGCCTGAAGAAATGTAACCACTCTCAACTTCATAGAGACGGGTATGGATGCGAGGACTGACTATTTATGATATCAAAATCATAGTGTTAACCATGGCCTATATTCAATCTGTATTGCTGAAGCGTTAGAAATGTTAAGGTATTTTCCTCATTTCCTATTGGACATTACCTTTACATTTCAATCACACTGGAAAGCTGAATATCCGTTATACGGATTGAATAGAGCCCAATGATTTGAAGCTATACTGTGTTTATTTACGTTTACATTGTTACAAACATTGGAGTAAACAAGCTTATATTTTGGGTTCTGATGTGGTTAGACAGTTGAACTGAGCTCATGAGGCATTTATTTGTAAGATCCCACAGTTGATAGTGCATGTCAGAGCAAAAAACCAAGCCATGAGGTTGAAGGAATTGTCCGTAGAGCTCTGAGACAGGATTGCGTCGAGGCACAGATATGGGAAAGGGTACCAAAAAATGTCTGCAGCATTGAAGGTCCCCTAGAATAAAGTGGAAACTTTCCAGATGGACACCCATATCTGCAGCACTCCACCAATCAGGCTTTTATGGTAGAGTGGCCAGATGGAAGCCACTCCTCAGTAAAAGGCACATGACAGCCCACTTGGAGTTTGCTAAAAGGCCCCTAAAGACTCTCAGACCATGAGAAACAAGATTATCTGGTCTGATGAAAACAAGATTGAACTCTTTGGCCTGAATGCCAAGCGTAACGTCTGGAGGAAACCTGGCACCATCCCTACAGTGAACCATGGTGGTGGCAGATTCATACTGTGGGGATGTTTTTCAGTGGCAGGGACTGGGAGACTAGTCAGGATTGAGGGAAAGATGAACGGAGTGAAGTACAGAGAGATCCATGATGACAACCTGCTCCAGAGCGCTCAGGATCTCCGACTGGGACGAAGGTTAACCTTTCAACAAGAGATCGATCCAATGTCTCTGAATGTCCTTGAGTGACCCAGCCAGATCCCGGACTTGAACATCTCTGGAGAGACCAGAAAATAGCTGTGCAGAAATGCTCCCCATCCAACCTGACAGAGCTTGAGAGTATCTGCAGAGAAGAATGGGAGAAACTCCCTAAATACATGCGTGCCAAGCTTGTAGCGCCACACCCAAGAAGACTCGAGGCTGTAATTGCTGCCTAAGGTGCTTCAACAAAGTATTGAGTAAAGGGTCTGAATAGTTTTGAAAAAACTGTTATTGTTTTGTCATTATGGAGTAGATTGTGTGTAGATTTCCCTGCTGTGGGAAACTGGTCAAATTAGACAGTTCAGTTTTACCTGAAGAAATTCAGTGCTAGGAAGACCCTGGTACATTGCATATTTGTAGGTCCATTGTGATTTTATTTTTAATAATGCATATATTCCACAGGATAGAATAACACAACATGTTTATATTTGAAGTAGCAGACACTTTTAACTCAAAGTGACTTACTGTACAGTGAGTGCATTTCACTATGTTTGACCCCAGTGGGAATTGAACCCACAACTTTGGTATTGGTAGCACTGTGCTTTAACCAACCCATGACTCTGGTGTTACCAGCACTATGCTTTAACCAACCCATGACTATGGTGTTACTAGCACTATGCTTTACCCAACCCATGACTCTGGTGTTACCAACCCATGACTCTAGTGTTACCAACACTATGCTTTAACCAACCCATGACTATGGTGTTACTAGCACTATGCTTTAACCAACCCATGACTATGGTGTTACTAGCACTATGCTTTAACCAACCCATGACTCTGGTGTTACCAGCACTATGCTTTAACCAACCCATGACTATGGTGTTACTAGCACTATGCTTTAACCAACCCATGACTCTGGTGTTACCAACACTATGCTTTAACCAACCCATGACTCTGATGTTACCATCACTATGCTTTAACCAACCCATGAGTCTGGTGTTACTAGCACTCTGCTTTAACCAACCCATGACTCTGGTGTTACCATCACTATGCTTTAACCAACCCATGACTCTGGTGTTACCATCACTATGCTTTAACCAACCCATGACTCTGGTGTTACCATCACTATGCTTTAACCAACCCATGACTCTGGTGTTACCATCACTTTGCTTTAACCAACCCATGACTCTGGTGTTACCAACACTATGCTTTAACCAAACCATGACTCTGGTGTTACCAGCACTATGCTTTAACCAACCCATGACTCTGGTGTTACCAGCACTATGCTTTAACCAACCCATGACTCTGGTGTTACCATCACTATGCTTTAACCAACCCATGACTCTGGTGTTACTAGCAATATGCTTTAACCAACCCATGACTCTGGTGTTACCAACCCATGACTCTGGTGTTATAACACTATGCTTTAACCAACCCATGATTCTGGTGTTACCAGCACTATGCTTTAACCAACCCATGACTCTGGTGTTACCAGCACTATGCTTTAACCAACCCATGACTCTGGTGTTACCAGCACTTTGCTTTAACCAACCCATGACTCGACTCTGGTGTTACCAGCACTATGCTTTAACCAACCCATGACTCTGATGTTACCATCACTATGCTTTAACCAACCCATGAGTCTGGTGTTACTAGCACTATGCTTTAACCAACCCATGACTCTGGTGTTACCATCACTATGCTTTAACCAACCCATGACTCTGGTGTTACCATCACTATGCTTTAACCAACCCATGACTCTGGTGTTACCATCACTATGATTTAACCAACCCATGACTCTGGTGTTACCATCACTATGCTTTAACCAACCCATGACTCTGGTGTTACCAGCACTATGCTTTAACGAACTCATGACTCTGGTGTTACCATCACTATGCTTTAACCAACCCATGACTCTGGTGTTACTAGCACTATGCTTTAACCAACCCATGACTCTGGTGTTACCATCACTATGCTTTAACCAACCCATGACTCTGGTGTTACCAGCACTATGCTTTAACGAACTCATGACTCTGGTGTTACCATCACTATGCTTTAACCAACCCATGACTCTGGTGTTACTAGCACTATGCTTTAACCAACCCATGACTCTGGTGTTACCATCACTATGCTTTAACCAACCCATGACTCGACTCTGGTGTTACCAAGACTATGCTTTAACCAACCCATGACTCTGGTGTTACTAGCACTATGCTTTAACCAACCCATGACTCTTGTGTTACCAGCACAATACTTTAACCAACCCATGACTCTGGTGTTACCAGCACTATGCTTTAACCAACCCATGACTCTGGTGTTACCAGCACTATGCTTTAACCAACCCATGACTCTGGTGTTACCATCACTATGCTTTAACCAACCCATGACTCTGGTGTTACTAGCAATATGCTTTAACCAACCCATGACTCTGGTGTTACCAACCCATGACTCTGGTGTTATAACACTATGCTTTAACCAACCCATGATTCTGGTGTTACCAGCACTATGCTTTAACCAACCCATGACTCTGGTGTTACCAGCACTATGCTTTAACCAACCCATGACTCTGGTGTTACCAGCACTTTGCTTTAACCAACCCATGACTCGACTCTGGTGTTACCAGCACTATGCTTTAACCAACCCATGACTCTGATGTTACCATCACTATGCTTTAACCAACCCATGAGTCTGGTGTTACTAGCACTATGCTTTAACCAACCCATGACTCTGGTGTTACCATCACTATGCTTTAACCAACCCATGACTCTGGTGTTACCATCACTATGCTTTAACCAACCCATGACTCTGGTGTTACCATCACTATGATTTAACCAACCCATGACTCTGGTGTTACCATCACTATGCTTTAACCAACCCATGACTCTGGTGTTACCAGCACTATGCTTTAACGAACTCATGACTCTGGTGTTACCATCACTATGCTTTAACCAACCCATGACTCTGGTGTTACTAGCACTATGCTTTAACCAACCCATGACTCTGGTGTTACCATCACTATGCTTTAACCAACCCATGACTCTGGTGTTACCAGCACTATGCTTTAACGAACTCATGACTCTGGTGTTACCATCACTATGCTTTAACCAACCCATGACTCTGGTGTTACTAGCACTATGCTTTAACCAACCCATGACTCTGGTGTTACCATCACTATGCTTTAACCAACCCATGACTCGACTCTGGTGTTACCAAGACTATGCTTTAACCAACCCATGACTCTGGTGTTACTAGCACTATGCTTTAACCAACCCATGACTCTGGTGTTACCAGCACAATACTTTAACCAACCCATGACTCTGGTGTTACCAGCACTATACTTTAACGAACTGAGCCACAAAGGACTGCTAAGGTAATTAATTTGATTAGTATTCATTAGATCCTTCAAGCGTTTTATGCCTTTTTTCACAGACAGTGAGCACAGTAAACAGAGGTACAAATACTTGTTGGGAAGGTGGAAATAAAAGCATCATCTTGGTTTTTACGTCTTGCTTTATTGTCATGCGAATTCTTCAACCCCAAAATGTAAACCTTTTGAATGTCTCCCTGTTGAATGCGTTCTTCTTGTCAACACAGTAGCTGTGAATTTCCACTTTATCGCAAAACGGAGGCACCCTGTGCTCAAGGCACAATTGACCCGTGTATTCAATATGTTTACCACAAAAAGACATGAATGCCTTCCTCTACATGATTGAAAACCATTTTGAAGCACTTTGCGCTTGTTGAAAATAACCTTAGAGTAGACAAGTTTTAGCTTGCACAGACGCCATAGAATTTAAGCCCTGCGCCCGGTAACCCTCAGACACATTTTCTCCCCATACAGAGACTCCCACAGTTCAAAAATGTCAATTTTGGTGAATGTCTTAAAACATTATGTTGTTCAGGCCAGGTGAGTGAGTGCCTCACTCTTTGTGGTTCAACTCACTCTAAAAAAAACAAAGAGGGAAAAAAGAGAAACATTGAAATAAAAAACAGACATCAAGCCACAGTGGGATCTTCAGCTACCCGCTATCCTTGCTACTTTTCTACGTCCCGGTTGACCTGCGTGACTCCCAGTGTCTGTGGCTTACACAAGGTACTCAGGCTCCGGCTGTTCTTCAACCTGCATTGTTGGTTAATGTAACGGCGTTCGTCTGTTGAAGAAAGAGAGTCGGACCGAAATGCAGCGTGTTGGTTACTCATGACTTTAATGAAATGAATCGCGGTACATGAAATAACTGATTACTAAATACAAAAACAACAGAACGGAACGTGAAACTTATTACAGCCTATCTGGTGACTACAACACAGAGATAGGAACAAACACCCACGAAATACAAAGCGAAAGTCAGGCTGCCTAAATACGGTTCCCAATCAGAGACAACGACAAGCACCTGACTCTGATTGAGAATCGCCTCAGGCAGCCAAGCCTAACCCCACCCCTAATCAGCCGCGATCCCAAATAATACAAACCCCAATACGAATACAACATATAAACCCATGTCACACCCTGGCCTACCCAAACATATAACAAAAACACAAAATACAATGACCAAGGCGTGACAGTTAAGGGCTTGTCAGTAAGCATTTCACTGTAACCATGGTGGCGGTTCTGGCTCGGGACGTGGACCTCACTCCATTAATGTCCTTGTTCCTCCCCTTCGCGTCTTGGGATAATCCACCTTCTCCGCCGACCATGGCCTAATAGTCCTCACCCAGATCCCCACATAACTGAGGGGCAGCTCAGGACAGAGGGGCAGCTCAGGACAGAGGGGCAGCTCGGGACAGAGGGGCAGCTCGGGACAGAGGCGCATCTCGGGACAGAGGGGCAGCTCGGGACAGAGGAGCAGCTCGGGACAGAGGGGTAGCTCGGGACAGAAGCAGCCCGGGACTGAGGGGCAGCCCGGGACTGAGGGGAAGCCCGGGACTGAGGGGCAGCCCGGGACTGAGGGGAAGCCCAGTACTGAGAGGAAGCCCAGTACTGAGAGGAAGCCCAGTACTGAGAGGAAGCCCAGTACTGAGAGGAAGCTCAGGCAGGTAGTAGGCTCCGGTAAATCCTGGCTGGCTGGCGGAACTGGAAGATTCAGGTTGACAAGTAGATCTGGAAGAGACTGGTTGTCTGGCAGATCTGGAAGAGACTGGTTGTCTGGCAGATCTGGAAGAGACTGGTTGTCTGGCAGATCTGGAAGAGACTGGTTGTCTGGCGGCGCTGGGCAGACTGGGAGCACTGGCGGCGCTGGGCAGACTGGGAGCACTGGCGGCGCTGGGCAGACTGGGAGCACTGGCGGAGCTGGGCAGACTGGGAGCACTGGCGGCGCTGGGCAGACTGGGAGCACTGGCGGCGCTGGGCAGACTGGGAGCACTGGCGGCGCTGGGCAGACTGGAGACTCCGGCAGCGCAGGAGAGGAGAAAGGCTCTGGCTGTGCTAAACAGGCGGGAGACTCCGACAGCGCAGGAGAGGAGAAAAGCGCTGGCTGCGCTGAACAGGCGAGGCGCACTGGAGGCCTGGTGCGTGGTCCTTGAACTGGTGGTACTGGATCGAGGACACGCACAGGAAGCCTGGTGCGGGGAGCTGCTACCGGAGGACTGGTGTGTAGAGGTGGCTCTGGTTAGACCGGACCGTGCAGGCGCACTGGAGCTCTTGAGTACCGAGCCTGCCCAAGCTTACCTGGCTCGATGCCCACTCTAGCCCGGCCAATAGGAAGGGCTGGTATGTGCTGCACCTGGCTCTGCACCCGCACTGGAAACACCGTGCGCTCCATAGCATAACACGGTGCCTGCCCGGTCTTTCTAGCCCAACGGTGAGCACAGGGAGTTTGCGCAGGTCTCCTACCTGGCATAAACATACTCCCTTCTAGGCCCCCCCCAATATTTTTTTTGGGCTGCTTTTCCGGCTTCCAACCGCGTCGCCGTGCTGCCTCCTCATACCAGAGCCTCTCTGCTTTAGCTGCTTCTATTTCTTCCTTGGGACGGCGATATTCTCCAGGCTGAGCCCAGGGTCCTTTACTGTCTAATTCCTCCTCCCATGTCCAATTCTCCAAGTGGTGCAGCCTCTCCCACTGAAACTATCCGCCGCCAATGTCGCAACCCCTATTACCAGCCTGTTCAACCTCTCTTTCATATCGTCTGAGATCCCCAAGGACTGGAAAGCTGCCGCAGTCATCCCCCTCTTCAAAGGGGGTGACACCCTGGACCCAAACTGTTACAGACCTATATCCATCCTGCCCTGCCTATCTAAGGTCTTCGAAAGCCAAGTCAACAAACAGGTGACTGACCATCTCGAATCCCACCGTACCTTCTCCGCTATGCAATCCGGTTTCCGAGCCGGTCACGGGTGCACCTCAGCCACACTCAAGGTACTGAACGACATCATAACCGCCATCGATAAAATACAATACTGTGCAGCCGTCTTCATCGACCTTGCCAAGGCTTTTGACTCTGTCAATCACCATATTCTTATCGGCAGACTCAGTAGCCTCGGTTTTTCGGATGACTGCCTTGCCTGGTTCACCAATTACTTTGCAGACAGAGTTCAGTGTGTCAAATCGGAGGGCATGTTGTCCGGTCCTCTAGCAGTCTCTATGGGGGTGCCACAGGGTTCAATTCTCGGGCCGACTCTTTTCTCTGTATATATCAATGATGTTGCTCTTGCTGCGGGCGATTCCCTGATCCACCTCTACGCAGACGACACCATTGTATACACTTTCGGCCCGTCATTGGACACTGTGCTATCTAACCTCCAATCGAGCTTCAATGCCATACAACACTCCTTCCATGGCCTCCAACTGCTCTTAAACGCTAGTAAAACCAAATGCATGCTTTTCAACCGATCGCTGCCTGCACCCGCATGCCCGACTAGCATCACCACACTGGATGGCTCCGACCTTGAATATGTGGACACCTATAAGTATCTAGGTGTCTGGCTAGACTGCAAACTCTCCTTCCAGACCCATATCAAACATCTCCAATCGAAAATCAAATCAAGAATCGGCTTTCTATTCAACAAAGCCTCCTTCACTCACGCTGCCAAGCTTACCGTAGTAAAACTGACTATCCTACCGATCCTCGACTTCGGCGACGTCATCTACAAAATTGCTTCCAACACTCTACTCAGCAAACTGGATGCAGTTTATCACAGTGCCATCCGTTTTGTCACTAAAGCACCTTATACTACCCACCACTGCGACTTGTATGCTCTAGTCGGCTGGCCCTCGCTACATATTCGTCGCCAGACCCACTGGCTTCAGGTCATCTACAAGGCCATTCTAGGCAAAGCTCCGCCTTATCTCAGCTCACTGGTCACGATGGCAACACCCATGCGTAGCACGCGCTCCAGCAGGTGTATCTCATTGATCATCCCTAAAGCCAACACCTCATTCGGCCGCCTTTCGTTCCAGTACTCTGCTGCCTGTGACTGGAACGAATTGCAAAAATCGCTGAAGTTGGAGACTTTTATCTCCCTCACCAACTTCAAACATCAGCTAGCTGAGCAGCTAACCGATCGCTGCAGCTGTACATAATCTATTGGTAAATAGCACACCCATTTTCACCTACCTCATCCCCACAGTTTTTATTTATTTACTTTTCTGCTCTTTTGCACACCAATATCTCTACCTGTACATGATCATTTATCACTCCATTGTTAATCTGCAATATTGTAATTATTCGCCTACCTCCTCATGCCTTTTGCACACATTGTATATAGACTCCCCTTTTCTTCTCTGTGTTATTGACTTGTTAATTGTTTACTCCATGTGTAACTCTGTGTTGTCTGTTCACACTGCTATGCTTTATCTTGGCCAGGTCGCAGTTGCAAATGAGAACCTGTTCTCAACTAGCCTACCTGGTTAAATAAAGGTGAAATAAAAAAATAAAATAAAAAACTGCTCTTCACGATTAACAGGGAGAGTTGGCTCAGGTCTGAACCCTGACTCAGCCACTCTCTCTCTGCGCCCTCCCCCAATAAATAATTGGGGGTTACTTTCGGTTTTCGCTCTGCGTCACCGTGTTTTCCTTTTTGAATCCATTCGCCTGTAGCCCTCTTCGCACTGCTGAAGCGAATCCCAGGCGGGCGCCTGCACTCTCTCTGGGTCGGCCGCCCACCTGTCGATTTCTTCCCACGTCGTATACTCCATACCTTTACCTTCCATAACGTCCTCCTTTAGCTCCTGCCAGTTTACACACTGCTCGGTCCGTGAGCGGTGGGTGTTTCTGTAACGGCGTTCGTCTGTTGAAGAAAGAGAGTCGGACCGAAATGCAGCGTGTTGGTTACTCATGACTTTAATGAAATGAATCGCGGTACATGAAATAACTGAATATTAAATACAAAAACAACAGAACGGAACGTGAAACTTATTACAGTCTATCTGGTGAAAACTACACAAAGATAGAAACAAACACCCACGAAATACAAAGCGAAAATCAGGCTGCCTAAATACGGTTCCCAATCAGAGACAACGACAAGCACCTGACTCTGATTGAGAATCGCCTCAGGCAGCCAAGCCTAACCCCACCCCTAATCAGCCGCGATCCCAAATAATACAAACCCCAATACGAATACAACATATAAACCCATGTCACACCCTGGCCTACCCAAACATATAACAAAAACACAAAATACAATGACCAAGGCGTGACAGTTAAGGGCTTGTCAGTAAGCATTTCACTGTAACCTGTTCTATTTGGTG
Source organism: Oncorhynchus gorbuscha (assembly GCF_021184085.1). Taxonomy (NCBI): domain Eukaryota; kingdom Metazoa; phylum Chordata; class Actinopteri; order Salmoniformes; family Salmonidae; genus Oncorhynchus; species Oncorhynchus gorbuscha. Next base: position 83,684,498 of record NC_060177.1, on the reverse strand, counting down.
CATGTGACAAATAACATTTCATTTGATTTGAAATTTAGATAATGACTGAAGCCGGAAAGCCCAAAATATGTCAAAATCATACATAATGTCATCATCACATCAGGAGATTGTTGTGAGTTGTCTGACTGAAATATGTGTCTCACCTCTTATCTTCTCCACCAGGTGTGTGGAGTTGGAGAAACATTCATAATAACTCATTTTCTCTGAAGCAATACATTTTCTTTAGCATGGCTCCTTATATATTAAATGCACATTACATTAACATACCTCTTCTTCACCTCTCTCCTTTCCTTTCCTACTTCTCTCCTCTCCTTTCCTACTCTCCACTCCAACTCCTCTCCTCAACCTCTCTACTCTCCTCTCCTTTTCTACTCCTCTCCTCCACCTTTCTCCTCTCCTACTCCTCTCCTCCACCTCTCTCCCCTCCTTTCCTTTACTATTTCTCTCCTCTCCTTTCCTACTCTTCTCCTCCACCTCTCTCATTTTCCACTCCTCTCCTCCTCTCATTTCCTACTCTCCTCTCCAACTCCTCTTCTCCAACTCCTCTCCTCCACCTCTCTACTCTCCTCTCCTTTTCTACTCCTCTCCTCCACCTCTCTCCCCTCCTTTCCTTTACTATTTCTCTCCTCTCCTTTCCTACTCTTCTCCTCCGCCTCTCTCATTTTCCACTCCTCTGCTCCATCTCTCTCCTCTCCATCTCTATCTCCTCCTTTCCTTTACTATTTCTCTCCTCTCCTTTCCTACTCTTCTCCTCCACCTCTCTCATTTTCCACTCATCTCCTCCTCTCCTTTCCTACTCTCCTCTCCAACTCCTCTTCTCCAACTCCTCTCCTCCACCTCTCTACTCTCCTCTCCTTTTCTACTCCTCTCCTCCACCTTTCTCTTCTCCTTCTCCTCTCATCCACCTCTCTCCACTCCTTTCCTTTACTATTTCTCTCCTTTCCTACTCTCCTCTCCAACTCCTCTTCTCCAACTCCTCTCCTCCACCTCTCTACTCTCCTCTCCTTTTCTACTCCTCTCCTCCACCTTTCTCTTCTCCTTCTCCTCTCATCCACCTCTCTCCACTCCTTTCCTTTACTATTTCTCTCCTCCCCTTTCTCTCCTTTTCCACTCCTCTGCTCCATCTCTCTCCTCTCCACCTCTCTCCTCTCCTTTCCTACTCCTCTCCTCTCAGGGCTTGCAGGAGTATGAGAAGTGGAAGTGGTATAACAACCCAACCATGGTGGAGGTGTTGGATGAGTTTCCCTCCATCCAAATGCCCTCTACCCTGCTGTTAACCCAGCTACCCCTGCTCCAGCCCAGATACTATTCTATCAGCTCCTCACCAGACGTCCACCCAGGGGAGATTCACCTCACCGTAGCCGTAGTGTCATACAAAACCAGGGGTAAGGGCTGGGCACTAGGCTGTGTTGGGTTTACGGGAGCAGGATGAAGTTCCCTCATAGACACTGATCTAGTCAGTTTTACATGTTCCTAGTCTTTTCAGCGTGGTTATGGCATGAGGCTCTACAACACTAGAGGTAAGGGCTGTCGCTAGGTTACGTGGTGTTTACAAGTGTAAAGTTACCCCTAGACACTAATCTCAGGTTATTTCCCCTACATATGGTAAAGGTTATGATTTCTCAGAGATGCATTTGTATGTGCGCGCAATATGATGTAAGGTGTGTGAAGCTGAGGATGATGGTTAAATTACAGTAATTTCTCTAATCTGGAGACAAATGCCCTTAGCCCTGGGAACTGCATTATGTGTCCTCTACTTCAGTGTTAGTTTGGAGAGGAGGAGGTATGCCGGTCAAGTGGATGATGGGTAATTGTCTCATTTCAGATGGAGAGGGCCCGATCCACCATGGAGTATGTTCATCATGGCTCAACAGAATAGAGGCAGAAGAAATGGTCCCCTGTTTTGTCAGAGGGTATAACATTGTACTTCTTTTTGTGTTTGTGTGTTGTTGTTGCATGATTGCTTTACTCTTATGGAATGAATACATGACATGTTCTATGATTGTAAGTGGTGGTTTGGACTATAACAAACGTCAACATTGATTGTTATATGGTGTGTATTGATATGTACTGACTCAGCTCTATGTCAGTGCAGGTCACAACACTGCACATGATTATACCATATGATTCATATCCAACATTGACTCAAATATGGTGTACTCTACAATCATTGACTAAAATGGTTGTTTCTTCTGTTACATTTTAATTTCTGATCCAAGCTAGAATCCAAGCATTTTTCTTAATCAGAAATTACAATTGAAGGCATACCATAAAACATTAAAATAATAAATGTACCAAATGATTGTAGAATGCAACATAAAGGCTACGTATCAAGACATTTTAAGATAAAGAAAAATGCTTTGATTCTAGTTGATTCTAGTTATTAGAAATGATCTACAATCATTTGGTACATGTATTATTTTAATGTTTTATGGTATGCCTTCAATTGTCATTTCTGATGAAAAAGATGCTTTGAATCTAGTGCTCTTAATTAAAAATGTCTTGATCAAATGTCTGATTCTAGTGCGCCTACGTTCCGATTGCCAAAGGACCACAGAGCTCCGTGTATCCTAGTCGGTCCAGGCACTGGGATCGCCCCATTCAGAAGCTTCTGGGAACAGAAACTATTTGACTATGAACAAAAGGGTTTGTGTACAAAAAAGGAAAAGCATTCACACACTTGATCCTAATTCTTGCATGTGGGAATTATTCGATAATGACTTTTAATAAAAATGTCAAATGAACCACTCACTGTGCAGCCAGTATCACTTGTGCCTATTCAACATTACAGACAGAACTTCATAAATAAACACTGTAGTCTTTAGACGACTCTAAAACATGTATAGTTCAGTGAAAAGTGAAGTACGGTGGTGTTTGCTTCCGTAGGGATCAAATCCTGCCCTATGATCCTGGTGTTTGGATGTCGCCAGCCCCAGATAGACCACATCTACAAGGAGGAGACAATCCAGGCTAAGAACAAGGACGTGTTCAAAGAGCTGTACACAGCCTACTCCAGAGAGCCTGGCAGACCTAAGGTACTGTTAACCTTAGTCCCATTTTGACTTTAAACGTGACAATGTGTCGTTGGCCGTAGAGACACAGCAACATAGACAGAGGCCATGTGGGAGATTAGAAAGTGGATTTCTAAATAAAACCTATGGATATCTCTATCCCTGTGTTTGTCTTTTCGCTTGACGCCACATGAGGCTGCTGAGGGGCTCATAATGAGGTCTGGGAACGGAGGAGATGGAATGGAATAAAACAACTGGAAACCATGTGGTTGATGTATTTGATATCATTCCACCCATTCCGCTCCAGTCATTGCCACGAGCCTGTTCTCCCCAATTCAGGTGCCACCAGCCTCCTGTGCTTGACTCCCACTGTTACGTTCTTCCGGTTGTAAAATACTGTCCTCACACACGCCACCATGTATGTAGGATTCTAAACAAACTCGATGTTCCATCGCTACAATGTGTTTGTTGCCTTCCACTCTCTTTGACCCTGTAGTTCTCTCTACAATGTGTTTGTTGCCTTCCACTCTCTTTGACCCTGTAGTTCTCTCTACAATGTGTTTGTTGCCTTCCACTCTCTTTGACCCTGTAGTTCTCTCTACAATGTGTTTGTTGCCTTCCACTCTCTTTGACCCTGTAGTTCTCTCTACAATGTGTTTGTTGCCTTCCACTCTCTTTGACCCTGTAGTTCTCTCTACAATGTGTTTGTTGCCTTCCACTCTCTTTGACCCTGTAGTTCTCTCTACAATCTGTTTGTTGCCTTCCACTCTCTTTGACCCTGTAGTTCTCTCTACAATCTGTTTGTTGCCTTCCACTCTCTTTGACCCTGTAGTTCTCTCCATCTGATTAAATCCCTCTTTCTCCTGTCGCTCTCTGACACAGACATATGTGCAGGATGTGCTTTGTGAGCAGCTGTCCGAGACTGTGTACCAGTGCCTGAAGGAAGAGGGAGGACACATCTACGTGTGTGGGGACGTCGGTATGGCCGGGGACGTCCTCAAGACCGTCCAGCAGATCATCAAACTGCAGGGAAACATGACGCTGGAGGACGCTGGGTTCTACATCAGCAAACTCAGAGTATGACAATAGGTTTCGCTATCCTGAACACTAAACTAACTAACTAACTAATCTAGCTGACTGACTGAACGACTGACTGAACGAGTAACTGACTGACACATAAAGTACAGAGTAAATGTAAGTCATGTGATTTGGACATTGGCAGATTACACCTTCTTATGGACGGTTTTCAGAATAGGACAGACACATTCAGACACGTTCAGGATTTGTTTGGTGGGATTCAAAAAAGGTTGTTACATTACCGACTCAAAGAAAGAGAAACCCGAAACGCACGTTTCAAAGATTTGAATAAGCAAAATGGGTAAAGACCACCAGACAACCAACTGTACAGACTATCAATACTGTACATGAAAGACTGGAATCGAAGATCCACATGAGCAGAATGGCTGGATCACTATTGACTTAACAGAAGAGGGGTATATAATCAAACTCATTTTTAAATGATAATGATCAACTAAGAAACGGTTTTATCCAAAGCTCTGGCTATTGAAAACATGTTTCAAGACAATGCTGGACCGTACTGTACATTGCACTGCACTGTATCCGTCTTCCCCCTCTGTCCCCACTGATCCCACTGTATCTGTCTTTCCTCTCTGTCCCCACTGATCCCACTGTATCTGTCTTCCCCCTCTGTCCCCACTGATCCCACTGTATCTGTCTTTCCTCTCTGTCCCCACTGATCCCACTGTATCTGTCTTTCCTCTCTGTCCCCACTGATCCCACTGTATCTGTCTTCCCCCTCTGTCCCCACTGATCCCACTGTATCTGTCTTTCCTCTCTGTCCCCACTGATCCCACTGTGTCTGTCTTTCCTCTCTGTCCCCACTGATCCCACTGTATCTGTCTTTCCTCTCTGTCCCCACTGATCCCACTGTATCTGTCTTTCCTCTCTGTCCCCACTGATCCCACTGTCTGTCTTTCCTCTCTGTCCCCACTGATCCCACTGTATCTGTCTTTCCTCTCTGTCCCCACTGATCCCACTGTCTGTCTTTCCTCTCTGTCCCCACTGATCCCACTGTATCTGTCTTTCCTCTCTGTCCCCACTGATCCCACTGTATCTGTCTTTCCTCTCTGTCCCCACTGATCCCACTGTCTGTCTTTCCTCTCTGTCCCCACTGATCCCACTGTATCTGTCTTTCCTCTCTGTCCCCACTGATCCCACTGTATCTGTCTTCCCCCTCTGTCCCCACTGATCCCACTGTATCTGTCTTTCCTCTCTGTCCCCACTGATCCCACTGTATCTGTCTTCCCCCTCTGTCCCCACTGATCCCACTGTATCTGTCTTTCCTCTCTGTCCCCACTGATCCCACTGTGTCTGTCTTTCCTCTCTGTCCCCACTGATCCCACTGTATCTGTCTTTCCTCTCTGTCCCCACTGATCCCACGGTCTGTCTTTCCTCTCTGTCCCCACTGATCCCACTGTATCTGTCTTTCCTCTCTGTCCCCACTGATCCCACTGTGTCTGTCTTTCCTCTCTGTCCCCACTGATCCCACTGTATCTGTCTTTCCTCTCTGTCCCCACTGATCCCACTGTGTCTGTCTTTCCTCTCTGTCCCCACTGATCCCACTGTCTGTCTTTCCTCTCTGTCCCCACTGATCCCACTGTATCTGTCTTTCCTCTCTGTCCCCACTGATCCCACTGTCTGTCTTTCCTCTCTGTCCCCACTGATCCCACTGTATCTGTCTTTCCTCTCTGTCCCCACTGATCCCACTGTGTCTGTCTTTCCTCTCTGTCCCCACTGATCCCACTGTATCTGTCTTTCCTCTCTGTCCCCACTGATCCCACTGTATCTGTCTTTCCTCTCTGTCCCCACTGATCCCACTGTATCTGTCTTTCCTCTCTGTCCCCACTGATCCCACTGTATCTGTCTTTCCTCTCTGTCCCCACTGATCCCACTGTATCTGTCTTTCCTCTCTGTCCCCACTGATCCCACTGTATCTGTCTTTCCTCTCTGTCCCCACTGATCCCACTGTATCTGTCTTTCCTCTCTGTCCCCACTGATCCCACTGTATCTGTCTTTCCTCTCTGTCCCCACTGATCCCACTGTATCTGTCTTTCCTCTCTGTCCCCACTGATCCCACTGTATCTGTCTTTCCTCTCTGTCCCCACTGATCCCACTGTATCTGTCTTTCCTCTCTGTCCCCACTGATCCCACTGTATCTGTCTTTCCTCTCTGTCCCCACTGATCCCACTGTATCTGTCTTTCCTCTCTGTCCCCACTGATCCCACTGTATCTGTCTTTCCTCTCTGTCCCCACTGATCCCACTGTATCTGTCTTTCCTCTCTGTCCCCACTGATCCCACTGTATCTGTCTTTCCTCTCTGTCCCCACTGATCCCACTGTATCTGTCTTTCCTCTCTGTCCCCACTGATCCCACTGTATCTGTCTTTCCTCTCTGTCCCCACCGATCCCACTGTATCTGTCTTTCCTCTCTGTCCCCACCGATCCCACTGTATCTGTCTTTCCTCTCTGTCCCCACTGATCCCACTGTATCTGTCTTCCCCCTCTGTCCCCACTGATCCCACTGTATCTGTCTTCCCCCTCTGTCCCCACTGATCCCACTGTATCTGTCTTTCCTCTCTGTCCCCACTGATCCCACTGTATCTGTCTTCCCCCTCTGTCCCCACTGATCCCACTGTATCTGTCTTCCCCCTCTGTCCCCACTGATCCCACTGTATCTGTCTTTCCTCTCTGTCCCCACTGATCCCACTGTATCTGTCTTTCCTCTCTGTCCCCACTGATCCCACTGTATCTGTCTTTCCTCTCTGTCCCCACTGTCCCCACTGATCCCACTGTATCTGTCTTTCCTCTCTGTCCCCACTGATCCCACTGTATCTGTCTTTCCTCTCTGTCCCCACTGATCCCACTGTATCTGTCTTTCCTCTCTGTCCCCACTGATCCCACTGTATCTGTCTTTCCTCTCTGTCCCCACTGATCCCACTGTATCTGTCTTTCCTCTCTGTCCCCACTGATCCCACTGTATCTGTCTTTCCTCTCTGTCCCCACTGATCCCACTGTGTCTGTCTTTCCTCTCTGTCCCCACTGATCCCACTGTCTGTCTTTCCTCTCTGTCCCCACTGATCCCACTGTATCTGTCTTTCCTCTCTGTCCCCACTGATCCCACTGTATCTGTCTTTCCTCTCTGTCCCCACTGATCCCACTGTATCTGTCTTTCCTCTCTGTCCCCACTGATCCCACTGTATCTGTCTTTCCTCTCTGTCCCCACTGATCCCACTGTATCTGTCTTTCCTCTCTGTCCCCACTGATCCCACTGTATCTGTCTTTCCTCTCTGTCCCCACTGATCCCACTGTATCTGTCTTTCCTCTCTGTCCCCACTGATCCCACTGTATCTGTCTTTCCTCTCTGTCCCCACTGATCCCACTGTATCTGTCTTTCCTCTCTGTCCCCACTGATCCCACTGTATCTGTCTTTCCTCTCTGTCCCCACCGATCCCACTGTCTGTCTTTCCTCTCTGTCCCCACTGATCCCACTGTATCTGTCTTTCCTCTCTGTCCCCACTGATCCCACTGTATCTGTCTTTCCTCTCTGTCCCCACTGATCCCACTGTCTGTCTTTCCTCTCTGTCCCCACTGATCCCACTGTATCTGTCTTTCCTCTCTGTCCCCACTGATCCCACTGTATCTGTCTTTCCTCTCTGTCCCCACTGATCCCACTGTATCTGTCTTTCCTCTCTGTCCCCACTGATCCCACTGTATCTGTCTTTCCTCTCTGTCCCCACTGATCCCACTGTATCTGTCTTTCCTCTCTGTCCCCACTGATCCCACTGTATCTGTCTTTCCTCTCTGTCCCCACTGATCCCACTGTATCTGTCTTTCCTCTCTGTCCCCACTGATCCCACTGTATCTGTCTTTCCTCTCTGTCCCCACTGTCCCCACTGATCCCACTGTATCTGTCTTTCCTCTCTGTCCCCACTGATCCCACTGTCTGTCTTTCCTCTCTGTCCCCACTGATCCCACTGTATCTGTCTTTCCTCTCTGTCCCCACTGATCCCACTGTATCTGTCTTTCCTCTCTGTCCCCACCGATCCCACTGTATCTATTTAATCTTCCTGTACTCATCTAACCTCACTTCTTCTATGGCGTAATCCTGTGGCCATTTTATTACACACACGCCTTATCTTCTCTCCTCGCAGGACGAAAACCGTTATCACGAGGACATCTTCGGTGTCACGCTGCGAACGTACGAGGTCACCAACCGGCTGCGTTCGGAATCCATCGCCTACATTGAGGAAAGCAAAAAGGACTCTGACGAGTGAGTCTTTAGTTTACCCCTGCAGCTTTCACTGTGTTCCCCTGTTGTTCCCCTGTTGTTCTGCTGTTTTTACATACTGTGCCATACTGGTGGGAGGGACCTGCAGGCTGTATTTACACTGGAGATGCAGTCTCTGGTCTGGTTTATGACTGTTTTCAAAATGCAGAATGGGTAACCATAGAAACCAGATCCAACTCAACCAATCGGATCACAGTGTATACAAGTGGCTCTGTTGTGTTTTCCGTTCACTCCGTATATCTATCATTCCATTCCATTGTTTCATAAAGGGGCAATCTTCCATTGGTACATCCATTTTTTGTACTATGAAATTAATGGAATACACCCATTGATTCTTGTAGAATATAACTTAAAAATGCCTCGAGCTTAGTTCCACTGTCGTATCCCATCAGAGCCAAAAATACAAGCTTGTTTTACTCCATCGTTTGTAAACAATGTAATTGTAAGCAAACACTGTTTAGCCTCAAAACATGGTTCAAACCATAATTTTTATATCATGGATGGGCAGTCCTTGCATCCATGGCTCTGTCTAGGAATTTAAAAGTGGTTACATTTCTCTAGCCCCGTCCCTCAGCTTTTGAACGAAACAGTGGAGGTTGGCATTTTGTTGTTGTTTGAACTGCGGATTGCGCCTTAAGATAATAGCGTCATTTTTATACATTTGTCATATGAATTAAGAAATAAGTCTGGTTTGCACAATGCCTCATTAAAAATCGGAATAATAATGTATGTGATCAAAGGCCTTGTTACAGAGTGAGCTGGATGGGTAATGCCTGTCTGTCTCTCTCTCTTCCTTCTCCTCCTCTCTGTCAGGGTGTTCTGCTCGTAGAACCGTAAGTGGGGTTCTGGAGCTTTCTGATGTGGACCAATCGGAAGGGCCGTACGCCGCTGGGGGGCGGGGAAACGAGTGACAGACACTACAGCTGATCGAGAATACTGTGCCAAGTTTTGTACTGTAAAAAATGTTTGTTCTTTTTATATACCAGTTCAGCTTCATCACGGTCAGTCAGGCTCTGCACTTAGTCTGTAGCAAGGTTTGAAATATTTTGTTTTTTTAGAATTTTGAGATGCGTTTTTTTGTTTATTCCGAAATGCATTACATTCTGATTTCATTATGCATAATAATGTGTACCTAGTATTATACCAGCCTCTTTGTTGATGCATGAGCAAGATGACAATATTGGTACATAAATATACTGTTAGCTATTTAATGTTAGAATCAAACCCTTTTGCTAAAGTTTTATATTTGCAGGACTACTTATGGTGAACAAGGTCACAATGCTTTGATTGGAGATTCAGTCTAAGTTCCATTCCCAAACAACTGAATCAAATGCATTTCAACATATACTGTACAAGGCTGAAATGTTGTCAGTCTGAGCTGGTCTACCCTGTTTTGGTGTGTATTCTTTTTATTGAGAGAGAGAGAGAGAGAGAGAGAGAGAGAGAGAGAGAGAGAGAGAGAGAGTGAGAGAGTGAGAGAGAGAGAGAGAGAGAGAGAGAGAGAGAGAGAGAGAGAGAGAGAGAGAGAGAGAGAGAGAGAGAGAGAGAGAGAGAGAGAGAGAGAGAGAGAGAGAGAGAGAGAGAGAGAGAGAGAGAAAAAATACATAAATGGGTGCAGTGAAGAACTATGAACCAGATTTCCTTGACAGTCCATCAAAATGCATTTGTTTCTCTGTCTCTCCGCCTGGCTGTCAAGAGTAGCAGTGCTTTCTCCCTATTTTGTGGTCTGATTTCCAACAGGAACTGCATTCAAATGTGGACAAAAGCCATTGCAATGTTTGAAATGTCATCCAGTGGTTAGTGCCTATGCATGTGTATCTTCTGTATACATTCATAGCCAATATTTAACAATTACACACAAAAACAAATGCGTATAATCTAGAGGGCTCTGCATCTTCTAAATGGTATACAATGTTATCAAGGGGGGGGGGGGATCTATGGCACATATCTCTGGCTGCCTTCCTATTTATTCACTAAGACCAAATACTGAGGTATTGGGGTGCTGTCTGGTAGCTTTGAAATAACTTCATATATGGTACATATTTCCAGTGGTAACTGAGTGAGGAAAGGAGTCATGATTCTAAGTGAATCAAGAGGTTGGGTTGCTTTACTTTGCTTGCAGTCCTTGGCCAACCATTACCAGAGACGGAAAAGGAAGTGAGACATACAACGCGCTCCTTCTTTTCTGGTTCGTATACAGTCAATGAACTGCTAATTCATTGGTGCCTGTGGGAGAGCCACCACTTAATCAGACTTAATCAGATATGATAAATGGCCTAAGTGGGACATCTTCATTTAACCATGTAACCAGGGTTATATATGGCTACATGTACAGTAACTATCAATGTAGAGGAACCCCTGTTTGTGCATAGTGTCTTTCTTATCCCCATGTCATCAGAACTGGAATAAAAAGCAGGATTCTGAAATGGGAGAATCTTGAATAGCGGATCTTGAATAGCTAGTTTGGAGCGATTAACCGACCTTTCCAATTTTGGGGGGTTATTAAACAGCTTATTGACCGACATCTGTTCCATTTAGTTTTGTTTGTTTTGTGAGCCCACCACTCCAATTCAAAACTTTCACGAGAGAAATCTGAGAAATCAAGTCAAGAACTACACTGAACAAAAATATAAATGCAACATGTTAAGTGTTGATCCCATGAGCTGAAATTAAAGATCCCAGAAATGTTCCACACTCACAAAATGCTTATTTCTCTCAAATGTTGTGCACAAATTTGTTTACATTCCTGTTGGTGAGCGTCTCTCCTTTGCCAAGATAATAATTTTCTCTCTCTCTCTCTCTCTCTCTCTCTCTCTCTCTCTCTCTCTCTCTCTCTCTCTCTCTCTCTCTCTCTCTCTCTCTCTCTCTCTCTCTCTCTCTCTCTCTCTCCCTCTCTCTCTCTCTCTCTCTCTCTCATTGCATTTTAAAGATCAAGAAATTAATCATTAGATCATTGCATTTTGGCTGTTGTCATGGCAATCCAACTAAGTCGAGTTTACTCATTGTAAAAGAAGGTTGAGGATGATATTTTAATAAAAATTAAATGTATGATATTCATCCTTTGTCAAAGTACTGTGTTTACGTTAATTTTCCCACTTTAGGCAAAAGGTAATTAAACAGCCTTTTCAATTAGCATTATGTGAAGACCATTTAGCAGGGCTGATCTGAGTAATCCTGTTTACATTCTAAACATGTCATTGACATTTGGTTGTGATAAAGAAAATATTTCCAATGGTCACCAACTCTGCAGTTACTTGTGTTTTTTCTTTCTTTCTTCCTTTATTTCTTAGCTTCTTGTGCTTGCCTGCTCTCTTTCTTTAGTGTTTCCTTTGTTTGCAAATTAAAATGGCCGCAAGCATGATTGAAACGTAATGGATTTCTGTTATCTGAGTCTCTCTGCTACTTACTGGCGCATATAGATTAAGCTTTTAACAGAAAACATTCTGTTTTTATTTGGGGAGAATTAGGCGACTCTGTTCATTCTTCCTATTGCTGAATGTCTTTGTTCCTCCCAAGAACTACAAGTACTTTTTGCTTTTTGTTTTTAAGCGTCTGAGATTATTTGTAAAATAAAGCTCTATATAAAATAAATGTTATAAAATAATGAATAAATATATGATTATTATTTGTTTACTTAGGTTTTGGGGGGTTTGGAATGAGGGCCGCAAAAACTCTGTGATGTAAAATGTGCAACAACAACAAAATATACAGTACCAGTCAAACGTTTGGACACACCTACTCATACCAGGGTTTTTGTATTTTTACTGTTTTCTACATTGAAGAATAGTAGTGAAGACATCAAAACTATGATATAACACATATGGAATATATATATATATATATATTAATTGAACATTTTTTTAACTAGGCTAGGTTGGGGTGGTATACAGAAGATAGCCCTATTTGGTAAAAGACCAAGTCCATATTATGGCAAGAACAGCTCAAATAATCAAAGAGAAATGACAGTCCATCATTACTTTAAGACATGAAGGTCAGTCAATGCAGAACATTTCAAGAACTTTAAAAGTTTCTTTGAGTGCAGTCGCAAAACCATCAAGCGCTATGATGAAACTGGCTCTCATGAGGACGGACACAGGAAAGGAAGACTCAGAGTTACCTCTGCTGCAGAGGATACGTTCATTAGAGTTACCAGCCTCAGAAATTGCAACCCAAATAAATGCTTCACAGAGTTCAAGTAACAGACACATCTCAACATCAACTGTTCAGAGGAGATAGTGTGAATCAGGCCTTCATGGTTAAATTGCTTCTAAAGACCAATAAGAAGAAGAGACTTGCTTGGGCCAAGAAACACAAGCAATGAACATTAGACCAGTGGATATCTGTCCTTTGGTCTAATGAGTTCAAATTAGAGATTTTTGGTTCCAACCTCCGTGTCATTGTGAAACGAAGACTAGGTGAACAGATCTCTGCATGTGTGGTTCCCACTGTGAAGCATGGAGGAGGAGGTGTGATGATGTGGGGTGCTTGCTGGTGACAATGTCAGTGACTTATTAAGAATTCAAGGCACACTTCATCAGCATGTCTACCACAGCATTCTGCAGCAATATGCTATCCCATCTGGTTTGGAGAGCGATGGAGCGTAATGGAGTGCTGCTTCAGATGATCTGGCTTTCACAATCACCCGACCTCAACCCATTTGAGATGGTTTGGGATGAGCTGGACCGCAGAGGGAAGGAAAAGCAGCTAACAAGTGCTCAGCATAGACTGTTGGAAAATAATTCCTCATGAAGCTGGTTGAGAGAATGCCAAGAGTGTGCAAAGCTGTCATCAAGGCAAACGGAGGTTAATTTGAAGAATCTAAAATACAAAATATAGTTTGACTTGTTTAACAATTGTTTGGTTACTACATGATTACATATGTGTTATTTCATAGTGTTGATGTTTTCACTGTTATTCTAAAATGTAGAAAATAATACAAAAATAAAGAAAAACCCTTGAATGAGTAGGTGTGTCCAAACGTTTGACTGGTACTGTATGTGAATATAGTCTATATATAATATATACAAATAAGAAAAATATTAAACTGAACTATTTGAACCAACTTTTTCTAATAATGTATTTTGTTGATTTAAATTGATATTATTTGCCTTTTCTGCTTGGTAGAAAGAAGAACACATAAGAAAACAAGCAAGGTTCATGGTCTCCCTGATATCTTTTACGTAGGAGAAAAACAGCAGCACTATATGAATGCATGATGTTCTGTAGCTACTGCTCTATGTCCTCTTGTAAAAAATCTCTGCCTACTTAACAGCACTGTGTCAACGACTACGACTAATGTGACTCATTCCATCCATCCACAGTGTGATGGGACAGACGGTCAATGTGCTTAAGGGGTTTCTGTGTTTGTATCGCTGCTGCTGAATTCCAACAACCCAAACAGCCTCTGCTATGACCCTTAGTGTGGAATTTATCAACCTTGACGGTTTGCATTTGAATGCATATTGCAAGGGCCTTGGCATTTACTTAATAAAACAAAATGTACAGTATGTCAATCCCATGTTTGTTGTCTTTTCTTGTGTGTTTAAACTGTCATGGGATTTTAAATGAGTGGGACGTGGGTAGTGGAGTTTAAGGTCAATGTGGATTGTTGTTGATGAGTGTTGCCTGCACTTTTCAAAGATCAAAAGGCTATGGGAGATGTATTGTATACACTTCACATGTTCTGTGTCTTTCCTGTATTGAACTGATTAGAGTTACTGCAAACAAGCCAGCTCTGTGCACTTCCTGCTCTTGTTGTCATTCTCAAAGCCTTCACAACAGGGTAGGGACTCAGAGGTACAATTCAGGCACTGAGATACAACGTGTAGGCGGTGGCACTCAGCTACAGATACAACCCAGCACCATGGAAATCTAACAACAAAGTAAATCAGCCAAACATTAAACCAGCCCCCGTGTCCTCTCACCCTCCTGTGGATTGGTGGGTGTGCGCCAGAGCGAAAAGCCTACAGCTTCCTAATTAGCATGCCAGTCAAAAGTTTTATGAGGTTGACCTTCATATTGAGCAAGATACACTACATGATCAAAAGTATGTGGAAACATCACATTCCAAAATCATGGGCATTAATATGGAGTTGGTCCCGACTTTGTTGCTATAACAGACTGCACTGTTGGAGGATTGCTGAGGGGACTTGCTTACGGTCAGCCACAAGAGCATTAGTGAGGTTGGGCACTGATGTTGGGCGATTAGGCCTGGCTCGCAGTCTGCGTTCCAATTCGTCCCAAAGGTGTTCGATGGGGTTGAGGTCAGGACTCTGTGCAAAGTTCTAGAATGTCATTGTGTGCTGTAGCGTTAAAATTTCCCTTCACTGGAACTAAGGGGCCCTAACCATGAAAAACAGTCCCAGACCATTATTCATCCACCAAACTTTACAGTGGGCGCAAACTTTGTATTTAGGCAGGTAGCGTTCTCCTGGCAGCCATCAAACCCAGATTTGTCTGTTGGTCTGCCAGATGATGAAGCGTGATTCATCACTCCAGAGAACGCGTTTCCACTGCTCCAGATTCCAATGGCGGCATGCTTTACAACACTCCAGCTGACGTTTGACATTGCACATGGTGATCTTAGGCTTGTGTGCAGCTGCTCGGCCAAGAAAACCCATTTCATGAAGCTCCTGACGAACAGTTATTGTGCTGACGTTGCTTCCAGAGGCAGTTTGGAACTCGGTAGTGAGTCTTGCAACTGAGGACAGACGGTCCCGTTCTGTGAGCTTGTGTAATCACAATAACAGCACTTACAGTTGGCCGGGGCAGCTCTTCCAGGGCAGAAATTTGACGAACTGACTTGTTGGGAAGGTGGCAACCTGTGACGGTGCCACATTGAAAGTCACTGAACTCTTCAGTAAGACAATTCTACTGTTAATGTTTGTCTATGGAGATTGCATGGTTGTGTGGTCGATTTATACACCTTTCAGCAAAGGGTGTGGCTGAAATAGCCGAATCCACTCATTTGAAGAACACATATTTTTGAATATATAATGTAGGTTGGGGAAGCAGTCAGTGGAGCACAGGAGAAAGCTAAGAAGCCCCCTGCACTGATTTCATCATCAGTCACTTTATCATTCTAAACAACATTGAACCTACATCATCAGCACACAAAAAAGCACACTCAGATATAGCTTAACTATCTGTTTGTAATTTTAAAAGGAAACAGAAAAAGGTAGAAAATGATCTCTTTGGGTAAGAAAAATAGATTGTGGTAGAACCATTGTGGTGGAACCGTGGTAGTTGGGAGGAAGTTGGCCAAAGAGTCCCTTCCATACTGGAAGATGATGACGCAGAGACAGAGCGAGAGAGAGAGAGCGAGTGAGAGCGAGAGAGTGCGAGAGAGAGCGAGAGAGCGAGAGAGAGCGAGAGAGAGCGAGTGAGAGCGAGAGAGAGCGAGAGAGAGCGAGTGAGAGCGAGAGAGAGCGAGAGAGAGCGAGTGAGAGCGAGAGAGAGCGAGTGAGAGCGAGAGAGAGCGAGAGAGAGCGAGTGAGAGCGAGAGAGAGCGAGTGGGAGTGAGAGAGAGCGAGAAAGAGCGTGTGAGAGCGAGAGAGAGCGTGTGAGAGCGAGAGAGAGCGAGCAGCTGCGTGGGATAGGGAGCCCGACCACCCAGCAGGCCTAGGACAGCTCTCAGCAGGGAAACCATCGACAGGCAGGCAGGTGGGCAGATAGACAGACTTAAGAGATTGTTGGAAAGGATCTTTATACAGTCCTGTAAAATAGTAAGCACTGTTGATATGTTAATTGTTGTGGATATCCACCACCACAAGCAAGTTACTGATATCTCCCTCTGGTTAAAAAACAACCTGTGTACTCTTATCTACTTGATGACTTTGATAAAAATGCATATGGAATCATTTAGTAACCAAACAAGTGTTAAACAAGTGAAAATATATTTTGGATTTTAGATTCTTCAAAGTAACCACCCTTTGCCTTCATGACAGCTTTGCACGCTCTTGAAATTCTCTCAACCAGCTTCATGAGGAATGCAGCACTCAATCACTCTCCTTCTTGTTCAAATAGCCCTTACACAGCCTGGAGCTGTGTTTTGGGCCATTGTCCTGTTGAAAAACAAATGATAGTCCCACTAAGGGCAAACCAGATGGGATGTCATATTGCTGCAGAATGCTGTGGTAGCCATTCTGATGAAGTGTGCCTTGAATTCTAAATAAATCACAGACAGTGTCACCATCAAAGCACCCCCTCACCATCACACGTCCTCCTCTATGCTTCATTGTGGGAACCACACATGCGGAAATCATCTGTTCACCTACTCTGTGTCTCACAAAGACACAGCAGTTGGAACCAAAAATCTCAAATTTGGATTCATCAGACCAGTGTTGCTTGGCCCAAGCAAGTCTCTTCTTCTTATTGGTGTATTTTATTTGTGGTTTCTTTGCAGCAATTCAACCATGAAGGCCTGATTCACACAGTCTCCTCTGAACAGTTGATGTTGAGATGCGTCTGTTACTTGAACTCTGTGAAGCATTTATTTGGGTTACAATTTCTGAGGCTGGTAACTCTAATGAACTTATCCTCTGCAGCAGAGTTAACTCTGGGTCTTCATTCCCTGTGGTGGTCCTCACAAGAGCCAGTTTCATCGTAGCGCTTGATTTTTGGTTTTTCTTGGTTTTTGCGACTGCACTTGAAGAAATGTTCAAAGTTCTTGAAATGTTCCGTATTGACTGACAATCATGCCTAAGGCCAAGATGAAACCAAGATGGCGTAGCAGTCAGACATCTTTCTCCTGTCATGTCATCTTTTTCTTCGCATATCTTTTAAAAATATTTTCCTAAATATTTTCCTAAACCTCAACTTCTAAATACTCTCCTGCAACCCGCCTTACCCAATGTGGTGTGGATCTGCTTTTTTCTATAGTATTTATATTTACTTTGGATCTGGAATCCCTCAACTGAATCTAGCCAGCTAACTACCTACCAGCTATCAGTCAGCAAACCATTGCTAGCAGTCATCAGCTAACCTCTAGCTTGGAAAGCTCTCGCCAGTTCGAACAACGTGACTCAAACCAGAGCATAACGGACCTATTTCTCTCCATCCCCGGATTCCCGGATTCCTACCGCAAACTCTGAACATTTTCATCTGGATCTTCGCAACTAGCTAACCGCAATCCCGGGTGACCACTCCTGGCTAGCGTTTCCATCCCGGAGCAAGCACCAATTAGCCTGAAGCTAGCCCGGCCAGGGCTCCTGTGCTACCACCGGAGCCCACTCCCGGGCTACAATATTCGGACCCCTTCTACTGCCGGTATGGGGCACGGAACCCCGGCAATCGTCTACGACTGGAATTCCAACATAATCTGCCCGAAGATTCCAACAGGCCCCTCGGGCGCAACATCCGCTGAAGGCCCATTATGCTAACCAGCTAGGCCTGCTAGATACCTAGAGCTACTAGGAACCCTACTAATTCTACGACTGGTCTATCGACGTCACCGCACAAGGAGGCAAAAGCAGACTTACCCCCATCTGCTAACTGCCAGCTTGCTTGCCCCGGTCTGCTAACTGCTAGCTTGCCTGCCTCGGTCTGCTAACTGCTAGCTTGATTAGCCCCGACCTACTAACTGTTAGCAATGAACCTACTAGGTACAACTACAAATCAATAAACACAGGCACCCTTATAGATGTCATCCTATGTCAAATATAAAATATATTTAGATTTGTTTAACACATTTGTGGTTGCTTCATGATTTCGTATTTGTTATTTCATAGTTTTGATGTCTTCACTATTCTTCTACAATGTAGAAAATAGTAAAAATAACCGCTGGAATGAGTAAGTGTGTTCAAACTTTTGACTATACTCTGTATGTCTCTCTACCAGGCTCTGGCTCAGAGAACATACAGTAAACCTCCACAGTCACATTTCAGCTGTGTAACATTTCTTAGATCCTTCATCTGTCTCCCCCCTACCCTGCAGCAGGACAGTGACCCGGTCAGCGTCCGGGCGCCACTCCAGCCCAGAGGGTGATGTGACAGAGGGCTGGGAGAAGGGAGGATGGGGGGGAGGAAGAGGAGGAAGAAGAGGGCAGTGGAAGTGGTGTCGATGAAGACTGACAGGAGAGGGGAAGGGTTGCAGATGACAACTATAACACTGACTTGGAGCTGGGAGGCAGGTGGTTGAATTGCTACATGAAATCAGTCCTTTTTGCATCCCTTTAATATTTTAAATAGAAATTGTGCAACAATATTGGACTTTAAAAGCCTGTTTTATTAAATGAAGAACCCTTTATTATAGACCAGATGGAACATTCAACAAATCAGATTTTTGTATGAATAAAGATTTGCTAAAGTGCCATAATTAAGCATTTTGACATAACCCTCTGTGCCTTCTCTCAAATCAAATCACATTTTATTACACTTGTTTAGCAGATATTATTGCGGGTGTAGCGGAATGCTTGTGCTTCTAGCTCCGACAATGCAGTAACATCTAAGTAATAATAATAATATCTAAGGAATATCTAACAGTTTCACAAAATATACCCAAAACACACGGAAATCTAAGTAAGGAATGGATTGGTTTAAAAAAAAGGAAAGTTAATCTTTGGTCCATTAAAATAACATCAAATTGATCAGAAATACAGTGTAGACATTGTTAATGTTGTAAATGACTATTGTAGCTGGAAACGGCTGATTTGTAATGGAATATCGACATAGGCGTACCGAGACCCGTTATTTTTTACATGTATTTTATTTAACCATCTGTGACCTGACCAAGATATAGCAAAGCAGTGTGACACAAACAACACAGTTACACGTGGAATAAACAAAAGTACAGTCAATAACACAATAGAAAAATGTATATACAGTGTGTGTAAATGGAGTAAGGAGGTAAGGCAATAAATAGGCCATAGTAGTGAGATAATTACAATTTAGCAATAACACTGGAGTGATAGATGTGCAGATGATGATGTGCAAGTAGAAATACTGGTGTGCAAAAGAGCAAAAAAGTGAATAAAAACAATATGGGGATGAGGTAGGTAGTTGGATGGGCTATTTACAGATGGACTGTATACAGCTGCAGCGATCAGTAAGCTGCTCAGATAGCTGATGCTTAAAGTTAGTGAGGGAGATATAAGTCTCCAGCTTCAGTTATTTTTGCAATTTGTTCCAGTCATTGGCAGCAGAGAACTGGAAGGAAAGGCGGCCAAAGTAGGTGTTGGCATTGGGAATGACCAGTGAGATATACCTGCTGGAGCGACCAGTGAGCTGAGATAAGAGGGAAATTTACCAAGAAAAGACTTATAGATGACCTGGTGCCAGTGGGTCTGGCGACAAATATGTAGCGAGGGCCAGCTGACGGGAGAATACAGGTCGCAGTGGTCGGTGGTATAAGGGGCTTTGGTGACAAAACGGATGGCACTGTGATCAACTGCATCCAGTTTTCTGAGTTGAGTGTTGGAAGCTGACATCGCCAAAGTCGAGGATCGGTAGGATATTCAGTTTTATGAGGGTATGTTTGGCAGCGTGAGTAAAGGATTGGAGATGCTTAATATGAGTCTGGAATGAGAGTTTACAGTCTAGCCAGACACCTAGGTATTTGTAGTTGTCCACATATTCTAGGTCAGAACCGTCCAGAGTAGTGATGCTAGTCGGACTGGCGGGTGCGGGCAGCGATCGGTTGAAGAGCATGCATTTAGTTTTACTAGTGTTTAAGAGCAGTTGGAGGCCACGGAAGGAGTGTTGTATGGCATTGAAGCTCATTTGGAGGTTAGTTAGCACAGTGTCCAAAGGAGGGCCAGATGTATACAGAATGGTGTCGTCTGCTTAGAGATGGATCAAGGAATCACCCGCAGGATGAGCGACATTGTTGATATATACAGAGAAAATAGTCAGCCCGAGAATTGAACCCTGTGGTACCCCCATAGAGACTTCCAGAGGTCCGGACAACAGGCCCTCCGATATGACACACTTAACTCTATCTGAGAAGTAGTTGGTGAACCAGGCGATGCAGTCATTTGAGAAACCAAGCTGCCATGTCTGCCGATAAGAATACGGTGATTGACAGAGTCGAAAGCCCTGGCCAGGTTGATGAAGACAGCTGCACAGTATTGTCTTTTATCGATGGCGGTTATGACATCGTTTAGTACATTGAGCGTGGCTGAGGTGCAGCCGTGACCAGCTCGGAAACCAGATTGCATAGCGGAGAAGGTACGGTGAGATTCGAAGTGGTCATTGATCTGTTTGTTAACTTGGCTTTCAAAGACTTTCGAAAGGCAGGGCAGGATGGATATAGGTCTGTAGCAGTTTGGGTCTAGAGTGTCACCCCCCTTGAAGAGGGGGATGGCCGCGGCAGCTTTCCAATCTTTATGAATCTCGGACGATACAAAAGAGAGGTTGAACAAACTGGTAATAGGGGTTGCAACAATGGCATGCTACAGGATGCTACAGGATGCAAATTTCTGTTTGAAAAAGCTAGCCTTTGCTTTCCTAACTGACTGCGTGTATTGGTTCCGGACATCCCTGAAAAGTTGCATATCGCAGGGACTATTCAAGGCAAGTGCAGTCCACCACAGGATGTGTTTGTGCTGGTCGAGGGCAGTCAGGTCTGGAGTAAACCAAGGGCTATATCTGTTCTTAGTTCTACATTTTTTGAAAGGGTGAGGACATTACTTTTCAAGAACAGGCATCCTCTCCTCTATTAACATCAACCATAATTCCTGTGTTCCAAAAGCACGTTATGTTAGCTAATCCAAGTTGATCATTATAAAAAGCTAATTTATCATTAGAAAACCCTTGCACAACTGAGCAAGAGGACAAGTACATTAGAGTGTCTAGTATGAGAAACAGACGCCTCACAAGACCTCAACTGGCAGCTTCATTAAATAGTACCCTCAAAACACCAGTCTCAACATCAACAGTAAAGAGGTGACAACAGGGGGCTGAGCACACACCCTTGTAGGGCTCCAGTGTTGAGGATCAGCGAAGAGGAGGTGTTGTTTCCTACCTTCACCACCTGGAGGCGACCCGTCAGGAAGTCAGGACCCAGTTTCACAAGGCAGGGTTCAGACCCAGGGCCTCGGGCTTAATGATGGATTGGGAATCACATTGGGAATCGCAATAGGCCCAGCATCGTCCTGGTTGGGGTTTGGCCTGGGTAGGCCATCATTGTAAATAAGAATGTGTTTTTAACTGACTGGCCTAGTTAAATAAAGGTTCAATTAAAGGTCAACCCTGTTACATGTTTTTTTAAACATTTAATTCATTTTAAACTATTTCTTCTTTTTTTTCAAAAGGAACATTGAACATCTGATAGTCAAATCATAGTATGAAAGCACATGAGGTTCTTTTTTGGGCCATTTTCTGGTGTTTTGTGGTGGAAAACTGAGTGGGTTGAGCATAACACGTCAACTCTGTTACCCATAGATAGTCTAGAAATATCTGAACAATTACATTTTGTTTTGCATTCAATCAATTGCCACTCCCTGTTGTGATTAACAAGCTTCCATTCATCTGGTCACAAGCACCAGGGGATTTATGGCTGATTTTAGATGAAATCGTCTTTCCTGTTATGGTCAACCCTGCTACTTTATTTGGCACGTAATAAACACTTACTATAGTCTTTTTTGAAGGGGATGGGAAAACACGTTTTTTATTAAGTTGAGCAAGTGCTCCTCGTGACAGAATGTTAAAATTGCATGAAATAAGCACTACCCAAAAGGGACTAATTTTGTGGAACGAAACAGGTAGCACATTGTAGTGCTGTGAGTTCTTATTAAAATAGAGAATGAGAGAGAGATTTGGGTGAATCACACGTTCTGATAAAGGGCATCAGAGTCGGAGAGCCAAGGGGCAGAGTGTGTGGTTTTTCACTCTCGGTCTCGGGGAAAAGAAATGGCTGATGTGAGTCATACGTTTTTCATTAACCGTTTCATCTCTGATAGATCGATCTTCTGACATTCACATGCTCTTTCTGTTTTCTCTCTCTAGGAAGCATCATCTTTAACACTTTCACTTCTCTCTCTCTCCTCTCTCCCTTCCCCTCCTCATCCCCCTCCTCTTCCTCTCTGCTTTTTCTCCTTATTAAAAAGGTAGAAACAAACACCTACACATACTCCTCAAATTTTATTTGTGACCTGCACCGAATACAACAGTGAAATTATTACTTACAAGCCCTTAATTAAATATTACTTACAAGCCCTTAAAAGACAATGCAAAATACCTAAAAAAAGTAAGAGACAAGAATAACAAATTATTAAAGAGCAGCAGTAAATAACAATAGCGGGGCTATATACAGGGGGTACCGGTACAGAGTCAATGTGTGGGGGCAACGGTGTCAATGTAATTGAGGTAATATGTACATGTAGGTAGAGTTATTAAAGTGATTTTGAATTGATAATAACAGAAAGTTGAAAGCAGCATTTCGGGGGAGGGAGGGGGGGGGGGGATTTACATGCCAATAGTCTGGGTAGCAATTTGATTAGCTGTTCAGGAGTCTTATGGCTTGGGGGTAGAAGATATTTAGGAGCCTCTTGGACCTAGACTTGGCGTTCTGGTGCCGCTTGCCATGCGGTAACAGAGAGAACAGCTATGACTAGGGTGGCTGGAGTCTGACAATTTATAGGGCCTTTCCTCTGACACCTCCTGGTATACTCCACACCAGCATAGGTCTATGGTGGTATGTAGACAGCTATGAAAAATACAGATGAAAACTCTCTAGGTAGATAGTGTTGTCTACAGCTTATCATGAGATACTTTACCTCAGGCAAGCAAAACCTCGAGACTTCCTTAGATATCGTGCACCAGCTGTTGTTTACATAAACATAAGATATTACAGTTTTTAATGTCCCTTTGGTAGAATAAACATGCTTTCAGTTAGTCCCATTTATTTTCATGCGACTGAACGTTAGCTAGCAGGACTGAAGGCATTGGCAGTGTCATGCAGGTGAAAGAGGACCCAAAAGCGACTTGGCGAAAACAGAGTCTTTAATCCAGTAAAGTAAATACAAACAAAAAACACAACTTTCACTCGAAATGACGAGGACAAACTGGAGACTCGATCTTGAACAGCAGGTGAACAGCAGGTTGCCTCGGGAAGGCACTTGAACCAGACAGACTCAGACACCTGCTCACCACGCAGCATCTGAGGAAAACACGACACGACAGGGCGATACACAAACACAGCACGGTGAATTCTAGACAAGGAACCGACAGGACAGGAACGGAACACAAAGGAAGAAATAGGGACTCTAATCAGGGGAAAGGATCGGGAACAGGTGTGGGAAGACTAAATGATTGATTAGGGGAATAGGAACAGCTGGGAGCAGGAATGGAACGATAGAGAGAAGAGAGAGCGAGAGAGTGAGAGAGGGAGGGGGAGAGAGAGGGATAGAAAGAGGGAAAGAACCTAATAAGACCAGCAGAGGGAAACGAATAGAATGGGAAGCACAGGGACAAGACAAGATAATAAATGACAAAACATGACAGTACCCCCCACTCACCGAGCGCCTCCTGGCGCACTCGAGGAGGAATCCTGGCGGCAACGGAGGAAATCATCAATGAGTGAACGGTCCAGCACGTCCCGAGACGGAACCCAACTCCTCTCCTCAGGACCGTAACCCTCCCAATCCACTAAGTATTGGTGACCCCGTCCCGAGAACGCATGTCCATGATCTTATGTACCTTGTAAATAGGTGCGCTCTCGACAAGGACGGGAGGGGGGAGGGAAGACGAACGGGGTGCGAAGAAAGGGCTTAACACAGGAGACATGGAAGACAGGATGGACGCGACGAAGATGTCGCGGAAGAAGCAGTCGCACAGCGACAGGATTGACGACCTGGGAGACACGGAACGGACCAATGAACCGCGGAGTCAACTTACGAGAAGCTGTCGTAAGAGGAAGGTTGCGAGTGGAAAGCCACACTCTCTGGCCGCAACAATACCTTGGACTCTTAATCCTGCGTTTATTGGCGGCTCTCACAGTCTGTGCCCTGTAACGGCAAAGTGCAGACCTCACCCTCCTCCAGGTGCGCTCACAACGTTGGACAAACGCTTGAGCGGAGGGAACGCTGGACTCGGCAAGCTGGGATGAGAACAGAGGAGGCTGGTAACCCAGACTACTCTGAAACGGAGATAACCCGGTAGCAGACGAAGGAAGCGAATTGTGAGCGTATTCTGCCCAGGGGAGCTGTTCTGCCCAAGACGCAGGGTTTCTGAAAGAAAGGCTGCGTAGTATGCGACCAATCGTCTGATTGGCCCTCTCTGCTTGACCGTTAGACTGGGGATGAAACCCGGAAGAGAGACTGACGGACGCACCAATCAAACGACAGAACTCCCTCCAAAACTGTGACGTGAATTGCGGGCCTCTGTCTGAAACGGCGTCTAACGGGAGGCCATGAATTCTGAATACATTCTCGATAATGATTTGTGCCGTCTCCTTAGCGGAAGGAAGTTTAGCGAGGGGAATGAAATGTGCCGCCTTAGAGAACCTATCGACAACCGTAAGAATCACAGTCTTCCCCGCAGACAAAGGCAGACCGGTAATGAAGTCTAGGGCGATGTGAGACCATGGTCGAGAAGGAATGGGGAGCGGTCTGAGACGACCGGCAGGAGGAGAGTTACCCGACTTAGTCTGCGCGCAGTCCGAACAAGCAGCCACGAAACGGCGCGTGTCACGCTCCTGAGTCGGCCACCAAAAGCGCTGGCGAATAGACGCAAGAGTGCCTCGAACACCGGGATGACCAGCTAACTTGGCAGAGTGAGCCCACTGAAGAACAGCCAGACGAGTGGAAACAGGAACGAAAAGGAGGTTACTAGGACAAGCGCGCGGCGACGCAGTGTGCGTGAGTGCTTGCTTAACCTGTCTTTCAATTCCCCAGACTGTTAACCCGACAACACGCCCATAAGGAAGAATCCCCTCGGGATCAGTAGAAGCCACAGAAGAACTAAACAGACGGGATAAGGCATCAGGCTTGGTGTTCTTGCTACCCGGACGGTAAGAAATCACAAACTCGAAACGAGCGAAAAACAACGCCCAACGAGCTTGACGGGCATTAAGTCGTTTGGCAGAACGGATGTACTCAAGGTTCTTATGGTCTGTCCAAACGACAAAAGGAACGGTCGCCCCCTCCAACCACTGTCGCCATTCGCCTAGGGCTAAGCGGATGGCGAGCAGTTCACGGTTACCCACATCATAGTTGCGCTCAGATGGCGACAGGCGATGAGAAAAATAAGCGCAAGGATGAACCTTATCGTCAGACTGGAAGCGCTGGGATAGAATGGCTCCCACGCCTACCTCTGAAGCGTCAACCTCGACAATGAATTGTCTAGTGACGTCAGGAGTAACGAGGATAGGAGCGGACGTAAAACGTTCTTTTAGAAGATCAAAAGCTCCCTGGGCGGAACCGGACCACTTAAAACACGTCTTGACAGAAGTAAGAGCTGTGAGAGGGGCAGCAACTTGACCGAAATTACGAATGAAACGCCGATAGAAATTAGCGAAACCTAAAAAGCGCTGCAACTCGACACGTGACCTTGGAACGGGCCAATCACTGACAGCTTGGACCTTAGCGGAATCCATCTGAATGCCTTCAGCGGAAATAACGGAACCGAGAAAAGTAACGGAGGAGACATGAAAAGAGCACTTCTCAGACTTTACGTAGAGACAATTCTCTAAAAGGCGCTGTAGAACACGTCGAACGTGCTGAACATGAATCTCGAGTGACGGAGAAAAAATCAGGATATCGTCAAGATAGACAAAAACAAAGATGTTCAGCATGTCTCTCAGAACATCATTAACTAATGCCTGAAAAACAGCTGGCGCATTGGCGAGACCAAACGGCAGAACCCGGTACTCAAAATGCCCTAACGGAGTGTTAAACGCCGTTTTCCACTCGTCCCCCTCTCTGATGCGCACGAGATGGTAAGCGTTACGAAGGTCCAACTTAGTAAAGCACCTGGCTCCCTGCAGAATCTCGAAGGCTGATGACATAAGGGGAAGCGGATAACGATTCTTAACCGTTATGTCATTCAGCCCTCGATAATCCACGCAGGGGCGCAGAGTACCGTCCTTCTTCTTAACAAAAAGAACCCCGCCCGGCCGGAGAGGAAGAAGGCACTATGGTACCGGCGTCAAGAGACACAGACAAATAATCCTCGAGAGCCTTACGTTCGGGAGCCGACAGAGAGTATAGTCTACCCCGAGGAGGAGTGGTCCCCGGAAGGAGATCAATACTACAATCATACGACCGGTGAGGAGGAAGGGAGTTGGCTCGGGACCGACTGAAGACCGTGCGCAGATCATGATATTCCTCCGGCACTCCTGTCAAATCGCCAGGTTCCTCCTGAGAAGTAGGGACAGAAGAAACGGGAGGGATGGCAGACATTAAACACTTCACATGACAAGAAACGTTCCAGGATAGGATAGAATTACTAGACCAATTAATAGAAGGATTATGACATACTAGCCAGGGATGACCCAAAACAACAGGTGTAAACGGTGAACGAAAAATCAAAAAAGAAATAGTCTCACTGTGGTTACCAGATACTGTGAGGGTTAAAGGTAGTGTCTCAAATCTGATACTGGGAAGATGACTACCATCTAAGGCGAACATGGGCGTAGGCTTCTCTAACTCTCTGAAAGGAATGTCATGTTTCCGAACCCATGCTTCGTCCATGAAACAACCCTCAGCCCCAGAGTCTATCAAGGCACTACATGTAGCACCCGAACCGGTCCAGCGTAGATGGACCGACAAAGTAGTACAGGATCTTGATGGAGAGACTTGAGTAGTTGCGCTCACCTGTAGCCCTCCGCTTACAGATGAGCTCTGGCTTTT
This sequence comes from Oncorhynchus gorbuscha, assembly GCF_021184085.1. NCBI lineage: Eukaryota > Metazoa > Chordata > Actinopteri > Salmoniformes > Salmonidae > Oncorhynchus > Oncorhynchus gorbuscha. The sequence goes on along the minus strand of NC_060177.1, from coordinate 83,657,333 downwards.
ACTGGACATGAATTAACAAAATGTCCAGCAACTCCGCAATAGAGGCACAGGCGGTTGGTGATCCTCCGTTCCCTCTCCTTAGTCGAGATGCGAATCCCTCCCAGCTGCATGGGCTCAGACTCTGAGCCAGAGGAGGGAGATGGTTGCGATGCGGAGCAGGGAAACACCGTTGATGCGAGCTCTCTTCCACGAGCCCGGTGACGAAGATCTACCCGTCGTTCTATGCGGATGGCGAGAGCAATCAAAGAGTCCACATCTGAAGGAACCTCCCGGGAGAGAATCTCATCCTTAACCACTGCGTGGAGTCCCTCCAGAAAACGAGCGAGCAGCGCCGGCTCGTTCCACTCACTAGAGGCAGCAAGAGTGCGAAACTCAATAGAATAATCCGTTATGGACCGTTCACCTTGGCATAAGGAAGCCAGGGCCCTAGAAGCCTCCCTACCAAAAACTGAACGGTCAAAAACCCGAATCATCTCCTCTTTAAAGTTCTGGAACTTGTTAGAGCAATCAGCCCTTGCCTCCCAGATAGCTGTGCCCCATTCTCGAGCCCGGCCAGTAAGGAGTGAAATGACGTAAGCAACCCGAGCTCTCTCTCTAGAGTATGTGTTGGGTTGGAGAGAGAACACAATCTCACACTGCGTGAGAAAGGAGCGGCACTCAGTGGGCTGCCCGGAGTAGCAAGGTGGGTTATTAACCCTAGGTTCTGGAGGCTCGGCAGGCCAGGAAGTAACAGGTGGCACGAGACGTAGACTCTGGAACTGTCCAGAGAGGTCGGAAACCTGAGCGGCCAGGTTCTCCACGGCATGGCGAGCAGCAGACAATTCCTGCTCGTGTCTGCCGAGCATGGCTCCTTGGATCTCGACGGCAGTGTAACGAGCGTCTGAAGTCGCTGGGTCCATTCCTTGGTCGGTTCCTTCTGTCATGCAGGTGAAAGAGGACCCAAAAGCGACTTGGCGAAAACAGAGTCTTTAATCCAGTAAAGTAAATACAAACAAAAAACACAACTTTCACTCGAAATGACGAGGACAAACTGGAGACTCGATCTTGAACAGCAGGTGAACAGCAGGTTGCCTCGGGAAGGCACTTGAACCAGACAGACTCAGACACCTGCTCACCACGCAGCATCTGAGGAAAACACGACACGACAGGGCGATACACAAACACAGCACGGTGAATTCTAGACAAGGAACCGACAGGACAGGAACGGAACACAAAGGAAGAAATAGGGACTCTAATCAGGGGAAAGGATCGGGAACAGGTGTGGGAAGACTAAATGATTGATTAGGGGAATAGGAACAGCTGGGAGCAGGAACGGAACGATAGAGAGAAGAGAGAGCGAGAGAGTGAGAGAGGGAGGGGGAGAGAGAGGGATAGAAAGAGGGAAAGAACCTAATAAGACCAGCAGAGGGAAACGAATAGAATGGGAAGCACAGGGACAAGACAAGATAATAAATGACAAAACATGACAGGCAGATGTTCCACTCGTCGCCTGATCCTCTCAAGGAACCCTGATCTCTTTCCTCCAGCGAATAAGAGGGATCTGGGCCTGGTCGGGTGTCCGTATTATATCCCTCCCGTCTGACTCAATGAGGAAGAACTCTTTGTCCAGTTTGAGTTGAGCAATCGCAGTTCTGATGTCCAGAAGTTATTTTCGGTCATAAGAAAAGGTAGCAGCAACATTATTTAGAAAACAAGTTACGTGCAACGCAATAAAACAAACAAAATAGCATGGTTGGTTAAGAGCCGATAAGACGGCAGTTTTCCCCTCCGGCGCCATTCTCAACAGATTCCTGTTGCATCTTAATGACTTTATGTAGGCATTGTATCAAGGCTTCTTTCACCATAAGTAAAGGCCATCCGGTACATGAATGAGCTAGTACCCAGTATCCTCTACCAAGTCCCCAGACGTGGTGAAATGAACCGCAAGGGACTTTAATGACCAAAGTCACATTGACAGCTAGGCCATCTCAGAGGGATATGCAGAAATGCCAAGTCCTTTTACTCACTGTTTTGATAGTGAGGGGCTCTGATGGTGAAACAAGTGTGGCCAGGTCAGACCTGTGTTCAACTACTATTTGAAATCGTTCAAATAGTTTGAGAGTTTGCTTTAGCCTGTCTGAATTGTCCAGTGGATGGGAATTGCAGTGTTGTGACTATTCTATTGGTTCCATTGCATCAGCCAAGTTCAATCAAGTCCAGCTGAAGTATTTTAAAGGATTTCAAACAGTATTTGAACCCAGGTCTTAAGTCTGCTTGGTTCTGTTGTAGATGTGAGGGAGGTATATGACCCAACGGGCTAGACTGGGTACAGGGAGGCGTGTAGATTATTCAACGTGGTCCCTGTAATCTATTTTCTGGCCACGATACACCACGGTCTAAGACCAGACCAGGCCAGTGCCCTGTTTGAATAATGTAACAATGTTCCCTTCCACGGTCTCGCCCTCATGCTCCCTTGGGTCTCCTCCTCGAATGAGCTTTGAGAGGGAAGCAACGAATTGAGGAAACATGCAAAGTAAGGATTTGACAGCTATTAAGTCTTCAGACACAGTTTCAAATCAAATCTTATTAGTCACATACACATATTTCGCAGATGTTATTGCAGGTGTAGCGAAATGCTTGTGTTCCGAACTCCAACAGTGCAGTAGTATCTAACAATTCACAACAATACATACAAATCTAAAAGACGAGCAATGTCGGAGTGGCACTGATGAAAATACAAACCGGGTGGTAGCCGGCTAGTGATGGCTATTTAACAGTTTGATGGCCTTGAGATAGAAGCTGTTTATCAGTCTCTCGGTTGCAGCTTTGATGCACCTGTACTGACCTAGCCTTCTGCATGATAGCGGGGTGAACAGGCAGTGGCTCGGGTGATTGTTGTCCTTGATGATTATTATATTATTATATTATATTATTATATTATTATTATTATATATTATGATCTTTATGGCCTTCCTGTAACATCTGTGCAGTCGGTGTCCTGGAGGCCAGGCAGTGTGCCGCTATTTATGCGTTGCGCAGACCGCACAACCCTCTGGAGAGCCCTGCAGTTTCGAGCCGTGCAGTTTCTGTACCAGGCAGTGATACATCCCGACAGGATGCTCTCAATGGTGCATCTGTAAAAGTTTGTGAGGGTCTAAGGGGCCAAGTTGAATTTCTTCAGCCTCTTGAGGTTGAAGAGGCACTGTTGCGCCTTCTTCACCACACTGTCTGTGTGGGTGAACAATTTCAGATTGTCAGTGATGTGTATGCCGAGGACCTTGATACTTTCCAACTTCTCCAATGCGGTCCCGTCAACGTGGCTAGGGGGGTGCTTCCTCTGCTGTTTCCAAATGTCCACAATCAGATACTTCATTTTGTTGATGTTGAGGGAGAGGTTATTTTCCTGGCACCACTCTGCCAGGGACCTCACATACTCCATGTAGACTGTCTCGTCATTGTTGGTAATAAGGCCTACTGCTGTTGTATCGTCTGCACACTTGATTGAGTTGGAGGCGTGCATGGCCACGTAGTCATGGGTGAACAGGGAGTACAGGAGGGGGCTGAGCACACACATTTGTGGGGCCCTTGTGTTGAGGATCAGCAAAATTGTGGTGTTGTTTCCTACCTTCAGCACCTGGGGGCGGCCCGTCAGTAAGTCCAGGACCCAGTTGCACAGGGCGGGGTTCAGACCCAGGGCCCCGAGCTTAATGATGAGATTGGAGGGTACTATGGTGTTGAATGCTGAGCTATAGTCAATGAACAGCCTTCTTACGTAGGTATTCCTCATGTCCAGATGGGATAGGGCAGTGTGCAGTACGATGGCGATTGTATCATCTGTGGATCTATTGGGGCAATAAGCAAATTGAAGTGGGTCTAGGGTGTCAGGTAAGATAGAGGAGATATGATCCTTAACTAGCCTCTCAAAGCACTTCATGATGACAGAACTGAGTGATATGGGCCAATAGTCATTTGGTTCAGTTACCTTTGCTTTCTTGGGTACAGGAACAATGGTGGACATCTTGAAGCAGCTGGGCAGGGCAGACTGGGATACGGTGAGATTGAATTTGTCTGTAAACACACCAGCCAGCTGGTCTGAGCATGCTCTGAGGACGCGGCTGGGGATGCCGTCTGGGTCTGCAGCCCTGCGAGGGTTAACATTTTTAAATGTTTTACTCACGTCGGCTGCAGTGAAGGAGAGTCCACAGGTTTTGGTAGCGGGCCGTGTCAGTGGCACTGTGTTGTCCTCAAAGCGAGCAAAGAAGTTATTTAGTCTGTCTGGGAGCAAGACATCCTGGTCCGCGACGGGGCTGGCTTTCGTTTTGTAATCCGTGATTAACTGTAGACCCTGCCACATACGTAACTCTTCTGTCTGAGCTGTTGAATTGCGACTCTACTTTCTCTCTATACTGACGCTTAGCTTGTTTGATTGCCGTGGGGAGGGAATAACTAAACTGTTTGTATTCGGTCATGTTTCCGGTCACCTTGACCTGGTTAAAAGCAGTGGTTTGCGCTTTCAGTTTCGCGCGAATGCTGCCATCAATCCACGTTTTCTGGTTTGGGAATGTTTTAATTGTTACTGTGGGTACGACATCGCCGATGCACTTTCTAATGAACTCGCTCACCGAATCAGCGTATTCATCAATGTTGTTGTTGGACGCAATGAGGAACATATCCCAATCCACGTGATCGAAGCAGTCTTGAAGCGTGGATTGGCCGGACCAGCGTTGAACAGACCTGAGTGCATAAGCTTCTTGTTTTAGTCTCTGTCTGTAGGCTGGAAGCAACAAAATGGAGTCGTGGTCTGCTTTTCCGAAAGGAGGGCGTGGGAGGGCCTTATATGCGTTGCGGAAGTTAGAATAACAATGATGCAGAGTTTTACCAGCCCTGGTTGCACAATCGATATGCGGATAGAATTTAGGGAGTCTTCTTTTCAGATGTGCCTTGTTAAAATCCACATCTACAATGAATGCAGTCTCAGGATATGTGGTTTCCAGTTCACATAGAGTCAAATAAAATTCGTTCAGGGCCATCGATGTGTCTGCTTGGCTGGGAATTATAATCGAAGAGAATACCCTTGGTAGATAATGCGGTCGATGCATTGTGCAGACCTCACTACCCTCTGGGGAGCCTTATGGTTGTGGGCGGAGCAGTTGCCATACCAGGCGGTGATACAGCCCGACAGAATGCTCTCGATTGTGCATCTGTAGAAGTTTGTGAGTGCTTTTGGTGACAAGCCGAATTTCTTCAGCCTCCTGAGGTTGAAGAGGCGCTGCTGCGCCTTCTTCACAACGCTGTACGCAGAGGAACTTAAAACTTACTACCCTCTCCACTACTGTCCCGTCGATGTGGATAGGGGGATGCTCCCTCTGCTGTTTCCCGAAGCCCACAATCATCTCCTTTGTTTTGTTGATGTTGAGTGTGAGGTTATTTTCCTGCATGGCTTTATTATGTGTGCCTGCGTCGGCTACACAGGCTACAGAAGATCTCTATTTATTCAGGCAATGTCCACGTTATTCTCACATATTTTATAACAATTTGAATTTTTCCTAAAGTTGCCTTTCTGGGGGTCTATATTAGGCCCTATATGTACAATTACATAAATTATACAAGTGTATAACATTGAGTTCCCGATGTCTGGGTGAACCCTGCTTACAGGATGCATAGTCCTAGGCCTACAATGTTGCATTTGCATATATTCACTTTTTTTCCCTCTAAGTACTCATGTGGAACTGCATAAAAATCATTTGTATTTTTGTTTCAAACCATTTTCAATGTCACACATTGGCCCCATTATTTATAGAAAGACCTATATGATATACCGCCCAAGCCTAATAAGAGGTTGTTCAATAAAAACAAGGTCATTCTGCCATCCTTACGATGGGTGAGGTGCATTCCTAATAGGAAATAAAACAGACAGACAGACACCTGCTCTCACGGCCCACTTGCTTCATTCGAGAGCACATCCTTCTCTCTTCATGAAAAAAGAGAGATAGAAAAACAAACAAAATAATCTCACTTCGTGTGAAATATGTTCTGCAGGGCACCAAAGTGCCAGTGGTTCCCTTGGTAACCAACGCTTCCCTGCTGAAGCTCAACCTCAGAGATAATTGGATGGAAGGGGTGGGCGGGGCCACCATGTTAAAGGAGAACTGTTACATCACAGGGGGTGCTCTTCCAACCTCCGCATCCCACACACACCTGTGTGCCACCCTCACCCCCTGCCACCCTGGTTGTGCCTCGACACCTACAGTAGGGCCCTATTTAAAATTGTCAGTGTCTAGCTACCGCCACACACAGTTCATGATCAAGGGGAGAGGAGTGAGAGGAGAGCGAGTGTTGTTATTTTTACATAAAGGACCCTGGTTGGCCCTTAAGGGTCCACCTGCTGACGTTCATTCCCTCAGCAGTCAATATGTCAGATTGTTCCACCGCTGAGTGTATCATTATATTCACCGTCACAATTCCAATTGTCCTTATTGCACAACTAATAACTGTCACTCCCAATGCCTTAATGACACTGCTATTAGAATAATAGGTTAACCGCTGACAAGGAGAGTATAGAAAATGATCCACTGTGGGATATACACGTAGATATCTGCTAAATTCAGATCACGTTAGGTTTGTAACATTGCATTAAGGAGCTCCATTTTCCCTAGAAACATCAAGACTGGAACAGATCAAACAGAATGCTTTAACTCCACTGTAACTCACCTTGCTTGACCTCAGTGTGTTCCTCTGCCAGAGGTTGACCTGGGGGAGAACAGACTGGGGAAGCATGGTACCCGATCCCTTTCCATTATGCTTCTGGAGGACACCATCCTAGTCTCGCCTCTCCAGGAACCAGCTGCCTGACAGGGATGCACAGCACCTGGCCCAAGACCTGACCTCCAACAGCAAGCTGGAGGCACTAGCTCTTAGTCACAACACCATGGGAGATGCAGCCGGTAGGATTGGGATACATTGTGTGTGTGTGTGTGTGTGTGTGTGTGTGTGTGTGTGTGTGTGTGTGTGTGTGTGTGTGTGTGTGTGTGTGTGTGTGTGTGTGTGTGTGTGTGTGTGTGTGTGTGTGTGTGTGTGTGTGTGTGTGTGTGTGTGTGTGTGTGTGTGTGTGTGTGTGTGTGTGTGTGTCTGGTTAAGTATTGTGTTAAGAAGCAGTGCAGCTTGGTTGGATTGTGTTTCAGAGGATGCACGGCTCTCGACCTTTGCCTCTCCCAAGATTGTACGGGAGTTGCAGCGATGAGACAAGACTGTAATTACCAATTGGGGAGAAAAAAGGGTAAAAAAACAAGATTATGTGTTCGAGTCTCACAGTTATAAAGAAATTACTGTTATAAAGAAGACTGGATTACAGTCTCCACTCCACAGTCACCTCTGGTATACACTTGCAAAATTATTCATCCCCCTTGGTATTTTTCCTATTTTGTTGCATTACAACCTGTAATTTAAATAGATTTTTATTTGGATTTCATCTAATGGACACACACAAAATAGTCCAAATTGGTGAAGTGAAATGGAAAAAATAACTTGTTTCAAAATATGTCAAATTAAAAATTAATTGAAAAGTGGTGCGTGCATATGTATTTACCCCCTTTGCTATGAAGCCCCTAAATAAGATCTGGTGCAAACAATTACCTTCAGAAGTCACATAATTAGTTAAATAAAGTTCACGTGTGTGCAATCTCAGAGTCACATGATCTCAGTACATATACACCTGTTCTGAAAGGCCCCAGAGTCTGCAACACCACCAAGCAAGCGGCACCATGAAGACCAAGGAGCTCTCCAAACAGGCCAGGGACAAAGTTCTGGAGAAGTACATATCAGGGTTGGGTTATAAAAAAATATCTGAAACTTTGAACATCCCACAAAGCACCATTAAATCCATTATTAAAAAATGGAAAGAATATGGCACCACAACATACCTGCCAAGAGAGGGCTGCCACCAAACCTCACGGACCAGGCAAGGAGGGCATTAAATCAGAGAGGCAACAAAGAGACCAAAGATAACTCTGAAGTCGCTGCAAAGCTCCACAGCGGAGATTGGAGTATCTGTTCATAGGACCACTTTAAGCCGTACACTCCAACGAGCTGGGCTTTACAGAAGGATGGCCAGAAAAAAAGCCATCGCTTGAAGGAAAAAAATATGCAAACACGTTTGGTGTTTGCCAAAAGGCATGTTCGGGGTGACTCCCCGAACATTTGGAAGAAGGTGCTCTGGTCAGATGAGACTAAAATTCAGCTTTTTGGCCATCAAGGAAAACTCTATGTCTGGTGCAAACCCATCACCTCTCATCACCCTGAGACACCATCACCCTGATGTTTTTCATCAGCAGGGACTGGGAAACTGGTCAGAATTGAAAGAACGATGGATGGTGCTAAATACAGGGAAATGATTGAGGGAAACCTGTTTCCGTCTTCCAGAGGTTTGAGACTGAGATGGAGGTTCACCTTCCAGCAGGACAATGACTCTAAGCATACTGCTAAAGCAACACACAAGTGCTTTAAGGGGAAACATTTAAATGTCTTTGAATGGCCTAGTCAAAGCCCAGACCTCAATCCAATTGAGAATCTGTGGTATGACTTAAAGATTGCTGTACACCAGTGGAACCCATCCAACTTTAATTATTTTCTTGAAGAATGGGCAAAAATCCCAGTGGCTAGATGTGCCAAGCTTATAGAGACATACCCTAAGAGACTTGCAGCTGTATTTGCTGCAAAAGGTGGCTCTACAAAGTATTGACTTTGGGGGGGGTGAATAGTTATGCACGCTCAAGTTCTAGGTTTTTTGTCTTATTTCTTGTTTGTTTCACAATGAAAATATTTGGCATCTCCAAAGTGGTAGGCATGTTGTGTAAATCAAATGACTGTCACGTCCTGACCTTAGTTCCTTTTTTATGTCTCTATTTTGGTTTGGTCAGGGCGTGAGTTGGGGTGGGCATTCTATGTTTTGTTCTGTGTGTTGTATTTCTATGTGTTTGGCCTGGTCTGGTTCCCAATCAGAGGCAGCTGTCAATCGTTGTGTCTGATTGAGAACCATACTTTGGTACTCTGTTCCCATCTGTGTTGGTAGGTAGTTGTTTTCTGTTTTTGTATTCTGCACCAGACAGAACTGTTTCGGTTTCGTTCATTCTCTTTTGTTGTTTTTTCATTCAGTGTTCAATTCATAAATAAAGATGAACACGTATCACACTGCACCTTGGTCCTCACCTTCTTCAACCCACGACAGCCGTTACAATGACACAAACCCCCCCAAAATACATTTTAATTCCAGGTTTTAAGGCAACAAAAAAGGAAAAATGCCAAGGAGGGTGAATACTTTTGCAAGCCACTATAGTTCCCAGCACTTTGGCTGTTAAATGAACAGATGTCATCTGTTATAACTCGCCCTAACTGCACAACAAAAATGAATCCCTCAAATTTCAAGGTCTCAATTTCCTAATCAATCCCTCAATGTGAGTGTGTTTCTCAGCCTTAATAATATCCGTTGCAGACAACTGAAAAGACTGCAGTTGGTGATGATCATTGAGTGTATAAAATACACGCACACACACACACACACTAGTAGTGACATTTTGATGCAGAGCAGGCAGCCACAGACCACAGCTTGTAGTAGATTGTGGCATTCAAAGGTCAAGAAATCTCCTTCATTAAAAGTCTACTCAATTAGGACGTGGATGAGATTTGTGACATAAAACTTCTGGTGCTGATGAGAGTGAATGACAAACCAGACTGTGCAGCTTCAGACAAGATCCCATAATTGAAACAGAGACAATTGATTCATTTAAGTAGGGGGAAAGGAACCATCTCCATGGTAATGTTATATTTAAGCTTGTTGGTTGTACCTGCACCAAAACTCCAGTATTTTTCCTTCATAGCTTGTTCTCCATCTTTGTTCTAAATAGGGAGCATACAATGTGTTTTATTATGGCTCTTTCTCGCCCCTCAGCAGCAGACAGATGGTGAGCAATATGTTTGGAACATCGTATCACAATAAAACCGCAGAACCAAATCGTGAGAATTGCAATACATATTGTATCGGCATCTTATCGTGAGGTCCCTGGCAATTCCCCGCCATAATGATTAACTGTGTCAATCAAGATATACTGACATTTTAATGGTTTACATTCACTGTTATTACCTTTCTTCAATGTCACGTTAGGTAAATCGAGAGCCATCACTATCTATAACGGTTAATACCATGTTTTGGAAGGAGTTCTGATCATTGTGATGGAAATGTCTTCACTGAGGGTATTGCTCTCTCTTGCGTTTCATCTCAATTAGTCTACAGTGGCTCCCTCCCCTCGTCTGCAAATTGGAATTGGACTGGTGAAACCCAATTCCTATTAGGGTGCGGGGTAAATGTCAGATCATTTGACTACATATTTTAGGCTACTGCTATAATGCTGCCTTGGGGTAACACACCTAGTCCCTGGTTGACACGGTACACCCTCCCAACCTGACACAAGGCAACTCATGCCCTGGACCACGAGCTCTGGGGCCCCATGTGCCTGTCATCGATATCTACCCTCCAAAACGTCATTCATAAACCTTTATAATGTCCATATGTACTAGGAAGCTAAGTGTTTGTTTCCTGGGCTTAAAGAATGTGACTGATCAAAGTGCCTCAGGCCTTGAAAAATGTATTATTGAATTGATTAAAAGTAAGGGGATATCGGTGAACAGATGTCATGGTCAAGGCTATGATGGCGCCAGTGCAATGAATGAAGCTTACTCAGGTGTTCAAGAGCTCATATCAGACCGAGAGCCTAATGATTCTTATGTAGATCTTTATGGGGTTTTATCAGGTTTCAGGTAAGACCCAAGTGCAGACTGTGTTGAAGTAACAATGTTCATTGCAACAACAGGGGTAGGCAAACGACAGGTCAAGGCAGGCAGGGGTCGATCATCCAGAGTAGTGGCAAAGGTACAGGACGGAGCTCAGGGTCAGGGGCAGGCAGAGTGGTCAGGCAGGCTCAGGGGCAGGCAGAGTGGTCAGGCAGGCTCAGGGGCAGGCAGAGTGGTCAGGCAGGCTCAGGGGCAGGCAGAGTGGTCAGGCAGGCTCAGGGGCAGGCAGAGTGGTCAGGCAGGCTCAGGGGCAGGCAGAGTGGTCAGGCAGGCTCAGGGGCAGGCAGAGTGGTCAGGCAGGCTCAGGGGCAGGCAGAGTGGTCAGGCAGGCTCAGGGGCAGGCAGAGTGGTCAGGCAGGCTCAGGGGCAGGCAGAGTGGTCAGGCAGGCTCAGGGGCAGGCAGAGTGGTCAGGCAGGTGGGCTCAAAGTCAGGACAGGCAAGGGTCAAAACCAGGAGGACGCGAAAAAGAGAGACTGGGGAAAAACAGGACCTGAGAAAACGCTGGTTGACTTGAACAAGACAAACTGGCACAGACAGACAGAAAACACAGGTATAAATACCCTGGGGATAAGTGAGAAAGTTGGGCGACACCTGGAGTGGGGTCGGAGACAAGCACAAGGACAGGTGAAACAGATCGGGGCGTGACAGTTTTAGTTCAGAAAACTTTCCACAGAAGAGACAGTTACAGGGATGGTTAAACACAGCTTTATTGCCATAGCAACATCAGGGAAACTGGGCAGAAGGGAGCGGTGCTTCAAATAAGAAGTTCTGCAACATCTTTAATTGAGCCTCACATTCTCCTTAATTGCTGGCCTCAGCACATTACAGAAAGGAAGCTCTGGGGACAGGTCGTCTGGATACTGGACAGACAATAAATTGGCAGATGCAAACAGATTATTATCCTTAGCGGACAACAGTACTTGAGGGCTCAAACAAAAAAAGCAGTTTGCGATTTCGTTCATACTGGTGAACCGGCATTTGAGATGCGTGGTAGCAAAATCAACAGTCTTATTTATCTCTGGTATATCTTTGGATGCATCATTCAAGACTAAGTTTAAATTGTGTGCAGTGTAATGGATATAATCCACAATGTCTCAGAAAATAATGTCTGGGTAGCTACTATGGGCCAGTCACATATTGTAGCTACGATGGGCCAGTCACATACTGTAGCTACTATGGGCCAGTCACATAATGTAGCTATTATGGGCCTCCACATAGAACAAAAGAGAGAGAATACTTCAGGAGAACTCCTCAATGTATAATTTTTTATAAAAAGCCTATAGTAAATAGCAGCTAAATACTATATAGCTATAGATAGTAAGCTACACTGCACAATGAAACAATCTCCAGTGAGCTAGTGTTATTTAAAAAAAAAAATATTTAACAAGCAAGTCAGTTAAGAACAAATTGTTATTTACAATGACGGCCTAGGAACAGTGGGTTAACTGCCATGTCCATGATCTAGCAAACTTTCTGTTACTGGCCCAACGCTCTAACCACCAGGCTACCTGCCGCCAAGGTCAACTGACTGTATTACTTGACATTAATAGACTGGTTTTACGCAAAACAACTTTCATGTCATGCATGTTCAGGTAGGCTTTACAGGACCGTTGTAAATTGTTTTTAAATAAATTGGTAGCTGATTAGTATGTTATTGCATCAAAAATGTATTTTACAATCTGCATTATTTAAATGTCGAACTTTAATTACTAAACAAGTAATTACATTATTGTCGCCAACCAGCAGTCTAAATGACCACATTGCGACACTGTGTACACAGCTTCATGAAATGTTTGGCTTAACATGAGAAAATTATGACCAAATAGGCATTCCAATGAACATTTCTCCATTAGCTAAAGAAAAGCTATAGGCTACATCCCCTGGCACCACAGAAAGTATATCATCGATTCGATAGGCAGCCGCATACATATTTCAGCACCTTGGACAGCTGTGAGTGGCTGTCTGGCTGACATATTCAATGAATTGGATTCTGTCTGTGTTAAACTGTGTTACGCCAGTGCATCTAGTCCTCACCGTTCGAACGCCAGAGGCCAAAGAAAGCACAATGATAATTGTTAACCCATTTATATTGATTTCTCTGATCTTTTTTTAAATGATTGATTAGGTGATCTAACTCTGTCTCACAATGGTCTGGGGAAGGATGGAACAGTAGCTTTAGGAGAGGCTCTACAACACTCAAGATGACATCAATATAAGGGTTTTTGCCTGTTATGCTTATACACTTTTCTCAACTAACATTCAGAGTTATTAAACAGATGCTCCTAATAAAGACAGCATAGTAAAACAGAACGTTTTGGATTTAAACTCATGACTTTATTTGCAGAAATGTTGTTGCAAAACTTTATAAGACTTATGCCATCACTTCAGAATGTAAGAACGTTATTTGAAAGGCAACAGTTTTATTCTGCTTTTATTTTGCTTGCCTCACACCCTAAACACTTATTATTGTCTCTCCCCCACAGTAACAATCGTGTAGCCCCTGAAGGTGCGATCCGCTAAAAAATAAAATTAAAAGTAACACAATAAAATAACAATAACGAGGCTATAAACAGGGGGTACAGGTTAGTCGGGGTAAGTTGTACATGTAGGTAGGGGTAAAGTGACTATGCATAGATAATAAACAGCGAGAAGCAGCAGTGTAAAAACAAAGGAGGGGGAGTGTCAGTGTAAATAGTCAGGGTGGCCATTTGATGAATTGTTCTGCAGTCTTATGGCTTGGGGGTAAAAGCTGTTAAGGAGCCTTTTGGACCGAGAATTGGCGTTCCGGTACCACTTGCCGTGTGGTAGCAGAGAGAACAGTCTATTACTTGGGTGACTGGAGTCTTTTTTTGGGGTATTCCTCTGACACCGCCTAGTATATACAGTACCAGTCAAAAGTTTGGACACACCTACTCATTCAAGGGTTTTTCTTTATTTTGACTACTTTCTACATTGTAGAATAATAGTTAAGACATCAAAATGATGAAATAACACATGGAATCATGTAGTAACCAAAAAAGTGTTAAACAAATCAAAATATATTTAATATTTGAGGTTCTTCAAAGTAGCCACCATTTTCCTTGATGATGGCTTTGCACACTCTAGGCATTACTTGGTTGTCAAAACATCAAATGGATTGCATGATACTTACTTATTCTAATTTATTACCCAACTTGCTAACACTGACAGCAAAGCTAGTAAAGCTGCTACATTATACTTACGTCACTGTTTGTTTACCCCTAGTGTTTTTACCGGTACGCTGGCTGGCTAGCGAGAGAAGTTCATATCGATCTATTTAGCTGGTCTAAGATATGCCACGTAACTACTGTACACTGAACAAAAATATAAACACAACATGTAAAGTGCTGATCCCATGTTTCATGTTCTGAAATAGAAGAACCCAGAAATTCATGTTTCATGAGCTGAAATAAAAGATCCCAGAAATGTTTCATACGCATAAAAGCTTATTTCTCTCAAATACCTAGGATAGGATAAGTAATCCCTCTCACCCCCCCCCCCCTTTAAGATTTAGATGCACTATTGTAAAGTGACTGTTCCACTGGATGTCATAAGGTGAATGCACCAATTTGTGAGTCGCTCTGGATAAGAGCGTCTGCTAAATGACTTAAATGTAAATGTTAAATGTGCACAAATGTGTTTACATCTCTGTTAGCGGGCATTTCAACTTTACCCAAATAATCCATCCAGCTGACAGGTGTGGCATATAAAGAAGCTGATTAAATAGCATGATCATTACACAGGTGCACAATGCTGGGGACAAGAAAAGGCCACTGTAAAATGTGCAGATGTGTCACACAACACAATGCCACAGATATCTCAAGTTTTGAAGGAGCGAGCAATTGGCATGCTGACTGCAGGAATGTCCACCAGAGCGGTTGTCAAATAATTACATGTTAATTTCTCTACCATAAGCCGCCTCGTTTTTTTTTAGAATTTTGCAGTGTGTCCAACCTGCCGCAGACGACATGCAACCACACCAGCCCAGGACCTACGGCTTTGTGATCAGCGGGATCACAAAGACCAGCCACCCGGACACCCTCATAGAGGAGTGGGACAACATCCCACAAGCCACAATCAGCAGCCTAATCAATTCTATGCAAAGGAGATGTGTCACGCTGCATGAAGGATATGGTGAAGGAAATTCTGACTGGTTTTCTGATCCATGCCCCTAACTTTATTTTAAGGTACCTGTGACCAACAGATGCACATGTGTTTCATTTTTATTTCACCTTTATTTAACCAGGGAGGCCACTTGAGAACAAGTTTTCATTTACAACTGTGACCTGGCCAAGATAAAGCAAAGCAGTGCAACAAAAACAACAACACAGAGTTACACAAAAACAAACGTACAGTCAATAACACAAAAGAAAAGAAAAATAGAAAAATCTAGGTACAGTGTGTGCAAATGTAGAAGAGTAGGGGGCTGGGCAATAAGTAGGCCCTAGAAGTGAAAATAATTACAATTTAGCATTAATACTGGAGTGAAAGATGTGCAAGTAAAGATACTGGGGTACAAAAGAGCAAGAGGGTAAGTAATAATGTGGGGATGATGTAGACGGGTATGCTATTTACAGATTGGCTGTGTACAGGTACAGTGATCAGTAAGCTTCTCAGACAGCTGATGCTTAAAGTTAGAGAGAGAGACATAAGACTCCAGCTTCAAAGATTTTTGAAATTTGTTCCAGTCATTGGCAGCAGAGACCTGGAAGGAAAGACAGCCAAAGGAAGAATGGGCTTTGGGGATGACCCGCGCAATATACCTGCTGGAGGGTGTGCTATGGGTGGGTGTTGCTATGGTGACCAGTGAGCTGAGATAAGGCGGGGCTTTACTTAGCAAAGACTTATAGATGGCCTGGAGCCAGTGGGTTTGGCGACGGATATGTAGTGAGGGTCAGCCAACGAGAGCATACAGGTCGCAGTGGTGGGTAGTATATGGGGCTCTGGTGATAAAATGGATGGCACTGTGATAGACTGCATCCAGTTTGCTGAATAGAGTGTTGGGGACTATTTTGTAAATGACATCGCCGAAGTCAAGGATCGGTAGGATAGTCAGTTGCTTGTTTATGAGGATATGTTTGGCAGCATGAGTGAAGGAGGCTTTGTTGCGAAATAGGAAGCCAATTCTAGATTTAATTTAGGATTGGAGATGCTTAATGTGAGTCTGGAAGGAGGGTTTAGAGTCTAACCAGATACCTAGGTGTTTGTAGTTGTCCACATATTCTAGCTCAAAACCGTCCAGAGTAGTGATGTTAGTCGGGCGGGGGGGTGCGGGAAGCAATCGGTTGAAGAGCATGCACTTCGTTTTACTAGCATTTAAAAACAGTTAGAGGCCATGGAAGGAGTGTTGTATGGCGTTGAAGCTCATTTTGAGGTTTGTTAGCACAGTGTCCTGCGAAGGGCTAGATGTATACAGAATGGTGTTGTCTACGTATAGGTGGATCAGAGAACCACCAGCAGCAAGAGCGACATCATTGATATATACAGAGAAAAGAGTCTGTCCGAGAATTGAAACCTGTGGCACCCCCATAGAGACTGCCAGAGGTCCGGACAACAGGCCCTCCGAATTGACACACTGAACTCTATCTGAGAAGTAGTTGGTGAACCAGGCGAGGCAGTCATTCTAGAAGCCAAGGCTATTGAGTCTGCCGATAAGAATGCGGTGATTGATAGAGTCGAAAGCCTTGGCTAGGTCGATGAAGACGGCTGCACAGTAGTCTTTTATCGATGGCGGTTATGATATCATTTAGGACCTTGAGCGTGGCTGAGGTGCACCCAGCTTGGAAACCAGATTGCATAATGGAGAAGGTACGGTGGGATTCGAAATGGTCGCTGATCTGTTTGTTAACTTGACTTTCAAAGATTTTAGAAAGGCTGGGCAGGATGGATATTGGTCTATAACAGTTTGGGACTAGAGTGTCTCTCCTTTGAAGAGGGAGATGACCGCGGCAGCTTTCCAATCTTTAGGGATCTCAAACGATACGAAAAAGAGGTTGAATAGGCTAGTTGCAACAATTTCGGCTGATAATTTTAGAAAGAGGGTCCAGATTGTCTAGCCCAGCTGATTTGTAGGGATCCAGATTTTGCAGTTCTTTCAGAACATCAGCTGTCTGGATTTGGGTTAAGGAGAAGCATGGGGGGGCAAGTTGCTAAACTGGGTGCTGAGATAATGGCCAGCGTAGGGGTAGCCAGGTGGAAAGCATGACCAGCCATGGAAAAATGCTTAATGGAATGATCGATTATCGTAGATTTATCGGTGGTATCAGTGTTTCCTATCCTCAGTGCAGTGGGCAGCTGGGAGGAGGTGCTCTTATTCTCCATGGACTTTACAGTGTCCCAAAACTTTTGGAAATTAGTGCTACAGCTGGCTTTAGCTTTCCTAACTGACTGAGTATATTGGTTCCTGACCTCCCTGAAAAGATGCATATCGCGGGGGCTATTCAATGCTAATGCAGAATGGGCAGTCAAGTCTGTGGTGAACCAAGGTCTATATCTGTTCTTAGTTCTACATTTTTTGAATGGGGCATGCTTATTTAAGATGGTGAGGAAAGAACTTTTGAAGAGCAACCAGGCATCCTCTACTGACGGGATGAGGTCAATATCCTTCCAGGATACCCGGGCCAGGTCGATTAGAAAGGCCTACTCGCTGAAGTGTTTTAGGGAGTGTTTGACAGTGATGAGGGGTGGTTGTTTGACCACGGACCCAGTACGCACACAGGCAATGAGGCAGTGATCACTGAGATCCTGGTTGAAGACAGCAGAGGTGTATTTAGAGGGCAGGTTGGTCAGAATGATATCTAAGAGGGAGCCCATGGTTATGGATTTAAGGTTGTACCTGGTAGGTTTCTTGATGATTTGTGTGAGATTGAGGGCATCTCAAATCAAATCAAATGTTTTTTTGTCACATACACATGGTTAGCAGATGTTAATACGATTGTAGAGAAATGCTTGTGCTTCTAGTTCCGACAATGCAGTAATAACCAACGAGTAATCTAACTAACAATTCCACAACTACTACCATATACACACAGGTGTAAAGGGATAAAGAATATGTACATGATATATGAATGAGTGATGGTACAGAACGGCATAGGCAAGACGCAGTAGATGGTATAGAGTACAGTATATACATATGAGATGAGTAATGTAGGGTATGTAAACATAAAAGTGGCATAGTTTAAAGTGGCTAGTGATACATGTATTACATAAAGATGACAAGATGCAGTAGATGAATAGAGTACAGTATATACATACACATATGAGATGAGTAATGTAGGGTATGTAAACATTATATTATGTGGCATTGTTTAAGGTGGCTAGTGATACATTTTTTCCATCAATTTCCATCAATTTCCATTATTAAAGTGAGCTGGAGTTGAGTCAGTATGGCCTTGAGATAGAAGCTGTTTTTCAGTCTCTCGGTCCCTACTTTGATGCACCTGTACTGACCTCGCATTCTGGATGATAGCGGGGTGAAGAGGCAGTGGCTCGGGTGGTTGTTGTCCTTGATGATCTTTATGGCCTTCCTGTGACATCGGGTGGTGTAGGTGTCCTGAAGGGCAGGTAGTTTGCCCCCGGTGATGCGTTGTGCAGACCTCACTACACTCTGGAGAACCTTACGGTTGTGGGCAGAGCGGTGATACAGCCCGACTGGATGCTCTCGATTGTGCATCTGTAGAAGTTTGTGAGTTCTTTTGGTGACAAGCCAAATTTCTTCAGCCTCCTGCGGTTGAAGAGGCACTGCTGTGCCTTCTTCACAACGCTGTCTGTGTGGGTGGACCAATTCAGTTTGTCCGTGATGTGTACGCAGAGGAACTTAAAACTTACTACCCTCTCCACTACTGTTCCATCGATGTGGATAGGGGGGTGCTCCCGCTGCTGTTTCCTGAAGTCCACAATCATCTCCTTTGTTTTGTTGACGTTGAGTGTGAGGTTATTCTCTTGACACCACACTCCGAGGCCCTCACCTCCTCCCTGTAGGCCGTCTCGTCGTTGTTGGTAATCAAGCCTACCACTGTCGTGTCGTTCCTTAAACTTGATGATTTAGTTGGAGGCATGCATGGCCACGAAGTCGTGGGTGAACAGGGAGTACAGGAGAGGGCTCAGAACGCACTCTCTGGGGCCCCAGTGTTGAGGATCAGCGGGGTGGAGATGTTGTTACCTATCCTCACCACCTGGGGGCGGCCCGTCAGGAAGTGCAGTACCCAGTTGCACAGGGCGGGGTCGAGACCCAGGGTCTCGAGCTTGATGACGAGTTTCGAGGGTACTATGGTGTTAAATGCTGAGCTGTAGTCGATGAAAAGCATTCTCACATAGTTATTCCTCTTGTCCAGATGGGTTAGGGCAGTGTGCAGCGTGGTTGCGATTGCGTCGTCTGTGGACCTATTGGGGCGGTAAGCAAATTGGAGTGGGTCTAGGGTGTCAGGTAGGGTAGAGGTGATATGGTGCTTGACTAGTCTTTCAAAGCACTTCATGATGATGGAAGTGAGTGCTACGGGGCGGTAGTCGTTTAGCTCAGTTACCTTAACTTTCTTGGGAACAGGAACAATGGTGGCCCTCTTGAAGCATGTGGGAACAGCAGACTGGGATAAGGAGAGATTGAATTTGTCCTTAAACACACCAGCCAGCTGGTCTGAGCATGCTCTGAGGACGCGGCTGGGGATGCCGTCTGGGCATCCCTGTAGCCTTGCGAGGGTTAACACGTTTAAATGTTTTACTCACGTTGGCTGCAGTGAAGGAGAGTCTGCAGGTTTTGGTAGCGGGCCGTGTCAGTGGCACTGTATTGTCCTCAAAGCGAGCAAAGAAGTTATTTAGTCTGCCTGGGAGCAAGACATCCTGGTCCGCGATGAGGCTAGTTTTCTTTTTGTAATCCGTGATTGAATGTAGACCCTGCCACATACCTCTTGTGTCTGAGCCGTTGAATTGCGACTCTACTTTGTCTCTATACTGACGCTTAGCTTGTTTAATTGCCTTGCAGAGGGAATAACTACACTGTTTGTATTCAGTCATGTTTACGGTCACCTTGCCCTGGTTAAAAGCAGTGGTTTGCGCTTTCAGTTTCACGCGAATGCTGCCATCAATCCACGGTTTCTGGTTTGGGAATGTTTTAATCGTTGCTGTGGGTATAACATCGCTGATGCACTCTCTAATGAGCTCGGTCACCGAATCAGCGTATTCGTCAATGTTGTTGTTGGACGCAATGCGGAACATATCCCAATCCACGTGATCGAAGCAGTCTTGAAGCGTGGAATCAGATTGGTCTGACCAGCGTTGAACAGACCTGAGCGCAGGAGCTTCTTGTTTTAGTCTCTGTCTGTAGACTGGAAGCAACAAAATGGAGTCGTGGTCAGCTTTTCCGAAAGGAGGGCAGGGGAGGGCCTTATATGCATCGCGGAAGTTAGAATAACAATGATCCAGGGTTTTACCAGCCCTGGTTGCGCATTCGATATGCTGATAGAATTTAGGGAGTCTTCTTTTCAGATTAGCTTTGTTAAAACCCCCAGCTACAATGAATGCAGCCTCGGGATATGTGGTTTTCAGTTTACATAGAGTCAAATAAAGTTAGTTCAGGGCCATCGATGTGTCTGCTTGGGGGGGGGGGGGGATATATACAGCTGTGATTATAATCGAAGAGAATTCCCTTGGTAGATAATGCGGTCAACATTTGATTGTGAGGAATTATAAGTCAGGTGAACAGAAGGACTTGAGTACCTGTATGTTGTTATGATCACACCACATCTCGTTAATCATAAGGCATACCCTCCCGCCCCTCCTCTTACCAGAAAGATGCTTGTTTCTGTCGGCGCGATGCGTGAAGAAACCCGCTGGCTGCACGAACTCCGATAGCACCTCTCGAGTGAGCCATGTTTCCGTGAAGCAAAGAACGTTACAGTCTCTTATGTCTCTCTGGAATCTAGCTTAGATTGTAGGATGGCCGGGGTGTTAAGTAGGTCCCAGTTCAGGTCACCTAACAGTACGAACTCTGAAGATAGATGGGGGGGCGATCAATTCACATATGGTGTCCAGGGCACAACTGGGGTTCGAGTGGGGTCTATAACAAGCGGCAACAGTGAGAAACTTGTTTCTGGAAAGTAGAAGCTCAAATTGTTTGGGCACATACCTGGATAGTATGACAGAACTCTGCAGGCTTTCTCTGCAGTAGATTGCAACTTCACCCCCATTGGCAGCTCTATCATGTCGGAAAATGTTATAGTTAAAAATGGAAATTTCAGGATTTTTGGTGGCCTTCCTAAGCCATGATTCAGACACGGCTAGGACATCCGGGTTGGCGGAGTATGCTAAAGCAGTGATTAAAACAAACTTAGGCTTCTAATGTTAACATGCATGAAACCAATGCTTTTACGGTTACGGAAGTCAACAAATGAAAGCGCCTGTGGAATGGGAGTGATGCTGAGGGCTGCAGGGCCTGGGTTAACCTCTACATCACCAGAGGAACAAAGGAGGAGTAGGATAAGAGTACGGCTAAAGGCTAACAGAACTGGTCGTCTAGTGCATTCGGAACAAAGAGTAAAAGGAGCAGGTTCCTGGCCACGGAAGAATAGAGTCAAGGAATAATGTACAGACAAGGTTATGGTAGGATGTGAGTAATAGTGGAGGTAAGCCTAAGCATTCAGTGACGATGAGAGAGGTTTTGTCTCTAGAGGCACCATTTAAGCCAGGTGCGGTCACTGCATGTGTGGGGGGTGGAACATAAGGGCTAGCTAAGGCATATTGAGCAGGGCTGGAGGCTCTACAGTGAGATAAGACAGAAATTACTAACCAAAACAGCAATAGACAAGGCATATTGACATTAGGGAGAGGCATGTGTAGCCGAGTGATCATAGGGTCCAATGAGCAGCTAGGCGAGCTGGAGGCACGGCAATTCAGGCAGCTAGAAGGCCGCGGCTAGCAGCAGGCTAGCAGATGGGCCTCAGGGGAACGTCACAATGGGAGAGTCTGTTGAATCCCACTTGGACGGTTATGTCGACAGACCAGTTGTGATGGATCAGCGGGGCAGCAAAGGGTCCAGGCCAACTGGCAGTATTGAAGCCCAGGAATTATCTGAGGGATTTCTTCGGCTAGCCGGGAGAAGGGCCTAGCTCGAGGCTAGCGCTAGCCTAACTGGTGCTTGCTTCAGGACAGAAACCCCCTCAGACATTTATATTGCACCCCGACAATACCAACAATACCAGCCAATACAAAGCACCCCTACAATATGATGCTGCCACCCCCATGGTGTTCTTCGGCTTGCAAGCATCCCCCTTTTTCCTCCAAACGTAATAATGGTCATTATGGCCAAACAGTTCCATTTTTGTTTCATCAAACCAGAGGACATTTCTCCAAATAGTACGATCTTTGTCCCCAAGTTGCAGTTGCAAACCGTAGTCAGATTTTATGGCGGTTTTGGAGCAGTGGCTTCTTCCTTGCTGAGCGGTCTTTCAGGTTATGTCGATATAGGACTCGTTATGCTGTGGATATAGATACTTCTGTACCTGTTTCCTCCAGCATCTTCACAGGGTCCTTTGCTGTTGTTCTGGGATTGATTTGCACTTTTCGCACCAAAGCATGTTCATCTCTAGGAGACAGAATGCGTCTCCTTCCTGAGCGGTATGACTGCTGCGTGGTCCCATGGTGTTTATACTTGCATACTATTGTTTGTACAGATGAACGTGGTACCTGAAGACGTTTGGAAATTGCTCCAAACGATGAACCAGACTAGTGGAGGTCTACAATTTATTTTCTGAGGTCTTGGCTGACTTATTTTGATTTTCCCATGATGTCAAGCAAAGTGAGGAAGTGAGTTTGAAGGTAGGACTTGAAATACATCCACAGGTACACCTCAAATTGACTCAAATTATGTAATTTAGCCTATCAGAAGCTTCTAAAGCCATGATATCATTTTCTGGAATTTTCCAAGCTGTTTGAAGGCACAGTCAACTTAGTGTATGTAAACTTCTGACCCACTGGAATTGTGATACAGTGAATTTTAAGTTAAATAATCTGTCTGTAAACAATTTTTGGAAAAATGACTTATGTCATGGACAAAGTAGATGTCCTAACCGACTTGCCAAAACTATAGTTTGTTAACAAGAAATTTGTGTAGTGTTTGAAAAATAATTTTTAATGACTCCAACCTAAGTGTATGTAAACATCCAACTTCAACTGTACTTTGAGGAATCTCCAGGTTTGCATGAATATCCAAATGCAGAAGAATATTACAGCTGGTATTTGGACAGATATACTAGTCCTAACTACAAGCTAACTAGCAAGTTTTATGAAGTACACATAGCTAGTTAGATACAAGAGTTAGCGACATACTGGTGATGAAGTGCTTCGAACACAGATAAATGTATCAAGCAACCGGAGCCCACAGCTTTCCATCATCATCGCGGCATAATAGCCTGAAATCATGAGGTTCTTCCAACCTGGTTCTTGGGCAGTTGATGAATGTTAATTTGCTGTTCTTTTTCCCCTACTATTGTTCAGAGAAAACGGTACGCAAAAGCTTTTTGGCATCTTAAAAGCAGGGTTACCTCATTGGCTTATAATTGTGATGTACAGTGCATTCTGAAAGTATTCAGACCCCTTCCCTTTTTCCACATTTTGTTACGTTACAGCCTTATTCTAAAATGTATTAAATAAAACATGTTCCTCATCAATCTACATACAATACCCCATAATGACAAAGCGTAAACAGGATTTTAGAAATCACATTCACATAAGCTTTCAGTCCGTTTGCTATGAGACTCAAAATTGAACTCAGGTGCATCCTTTTTTCCATTCATCATGCTTAAGATATTTCTACAACTTGGAGTACACCTGTGGTAAATTCAATTGAATGGACATGATTTGGAAAGGCACACAGCTGTCTCTATAAGGTCCCACAGTTGACAATGCATGTCAAAGCAAAAACCAAGCCATGAGGTCGAAGGAATTGTCCGTTTAGCTCCTTAGACAGGATTGTGTTGAGGAAAAGATCTGGGGTAGGGTACCAAAAAATGTCACCCATCCAAACAGAGCAAACATGGGAGAAGGGCTGTGGTCAGGGAGGTGACCAAGAACCCAAAGGTCCTTCTGACAGACCTCCAGAGTTCCTCTTTGGAGATGGGAGAACCTTCCAGAAGGATAACCATCTCTGCAGCACTCCACCTGCCACCATCACTTCGGTGAAGCATGGTGGTGGCGGCATCATGCTGTGAGGATGTTTTTCAGCGACAGGGACTGGGAGACTAGTCAGGATCGAGGGGAAGATGAACAGAACAAAGTACAGAGAGATCCTTGATGACAACCTGTTCCAGAGCGGGGCTGGAGCGAAATTTCAAAAAGTTAAGGGGTCTTGTAACGGAAAGCAAGTCGGAAAGCAAGTGCAGGTGGTGAGTTTAATACTAAACGGAACGTCAAACAATATAACAAACATGAGTAGCATATAGACATGAAACACATAAACAATACTGACTGGGGAAAGAACCTAAGGGAGTGCCAGTTATAGGGGAGGTAATAAGTGATGTAATGGAGTCCAGGTGTGTCTGATGACGACGTGCAGTTGCGCGTAATGATTGATGCCAGGACCAGTGGTTAGTCTACTGGTGACATTGAACGCTGGAGGGGAGGAGCAGGAGTAGACATGACAGGTATGATTACTTTCCAAATACACTGTAAATTCCACACAATAGTCTATCTGTTAATGCTAAAAAAAAAGGTAGATTTTTTATATTTTTTAGGTATGTTGTAGTTTGTTGATTCAGACGACGTGGAAGTATGTTAAAAACGACCTACCAAGCACATACAAAATGTTTATAGAATGATACAACATTTTATTATAATACTAATACATCCATTGTCGGGTCATGAGTAAAGTAGATGTTACGAATCCCTTTTGGCCCGACAGTCTAGGGGGGATGGTAATGAGACCCGTAACATAACTCATGCAAATTATTATTGTGACAAAGTAAAAGTGTGCACGAAATAACCACGACAACAGAAATCTACCGTCAAACTCTAGGTTTATTTATAAACACACGGTAATGGGGGGAGCAGGAAAAGGGGCTGAGCTGGACCCAAGGAAAGAAACAATTAATATTAATAAATATACAAAAACACACCCCTAGGCTAGACTAGCCTACTTTAACAACAACTAACTAACTAACCAAAAATACAGTGGGTGGTCCGCCCAGTTCTAACTAGTGTATTTAACAAAGTTCACCTACGGGTAGTGTATGCCCATGGGCGACTTGTCTTGGTTTCCCCTTTTTCTACCAGCAAACAAACAAACACCTTAACCCAAAAACAATACTCACAGGTGATGACAAAGTGCTATGGAGGTGCTTTAAACAAAAGAGAGGTTAAGACACAAAGCGAGAGTGAAACACAGAGACCTACAGACATGGCATTTACAGAGAGATTGAGTTAGAGATTGAGCTGAGCTGAGCTATCGAACAAACAAATGATGGGGTTTTTAAACCATGGGGAAGGAACTGTGATAGGATAGGAAATAGGAGGAGGTGTGTCTTCTGATTGATGATTGATTGTTGACTGATTGGGGAGTGATGGTTTTCACCTGTGAGTGGAGAAGGAGAGAAAAGAAACACACACAGGATACACACACACACAGGATAACTGTATCCGTAACAGTAGACAATTTAACATAGAAGTAACGAGAGTACCCTACGTCTGTACCCTACTCGGGGGCGTGATCACGTTAAGCCCTGCCTCGCGTATCTATAAGGCAAAACAGACGGGGTTGGCATAGATTGTTTTTTACCTTTATTTAACTAGGCAAGTCAGTTAAGAACAAATTCTTATTTTCAATGACGGCCTAGGAACAGTGGGTTAACTGTCTGTTCAGGGGCAGAATGACAGATTTGTACCTTGTCAGCTTGGGGGTTTTGAACTTGCAACCTTCTGGTTACTAGTCCAACACTCCAACCACTAGGCTACCCTGCAGCCCCAACATGTAAACTATATTTTGTCTCCCATGTTTATTGAAAACATAAAAACATTTTCACAATGGTTACTAGTCTCTCAAATCCGTTGTTAGAGTTGTTGGTTAGCTAGCTAGTGAATTTGAGACATATTATCATTGACATGAAATCAGTCAAAACACCTAAAAAAGAATTAAACCTTTATTTAACTAGGCGAGTCAGTTAATTAAGAACAACTTATTATTTACAATGACGGCCTACCCTGGCCAAACCCTAAACCGGACGATGCTGGGCCAATTGTGTGCCACCCTATTGGACTCCCAATCACAGCTGGTTGACTATTGTCCAAAATAATGAAAAAATGGAGCAAAGTAGCATACAGTGCTGAGAATGTTCTTTCTTATCTTTTAGGAGTAACGGTTTGTTAAGAGCAGCTGATTGATTGAAGAATCCATTTGAGATATCCAAACTGGTGGAGAGAGTACTGGGTAAAGTGAAGGTTTGAGGATCACGAGAGGAGGGTTTGTTTAGATTTTTTTGTACTTCTGAGGATCAGAAGGAATGTGTGTTGCGTTTTATCCGATTTGAGAAGTTTGACGTGTCGGTTGTGTCTCTTTGGAACATGACACCCCTCAAGGGGGGAATATCTGGCGTCTCGTGGGAAGTGGATGTTGCAGAGATTAAAAATATTAATGGAGTGATTGATGCACATCGCATGAATTGTGTGGTGAATGAAGAAAAATGAAGGGTATAAGTTATTTCGTTTTTTGATATGGAGTCTCTCCCTACTCAAGTGCAGTTGGGGTATATTAACTGCAGTTAACTACAGAGTCAGAGCATTTATCCCAAGACCAATACAGTGTGATCACTGTAAAGCTTTTGGACATGTTTCAAGTGTTTGCAGAAAGTTGGAGCCAAGTTGTGGAAAAATCATTTCATGTGTTATAAGTGATGAATATGTGAAATGTTGTAATTGTGGTGGGAACCATGAAGACACATCTTTGGAATGCCCGACAAGGCTGAAAGAGAATGAGGTGGCCAAAGTCAGGGTTGTCCAGAGCATTTCATATGCAGCGGCTGTTAAAACGATTGAGGGTTTGAATGGTGCTTCTGAAGAGTCCATGTGGTGGATAGGCCTTCACTGCAGGCTGCAGGGGTTGCCTTTCACCAGCAGGACCCAGATATGTTATAAAGGTTAAATAAAAAATAAATAAATATGTTAAAGTTAAGAAGGTGGACTTTGTGGCCTTTATAGCTATGGTGATTAATGGCACTGCCGAAGTGGAGAGGAAGTCCAGGAAAATAGATATTGTGTATGAGGCTCCTGGCTGAGCGGTTCCTGGCTGGGTCTGAAAGACTTCGCTGCCGAGGAGTTGCATGGAGTATTGTCACAAGCCTTTATCACCCTCTCAGGCTCTTGATATGGAGATTTGAAAGAAGAAATTCCGTGGGAGTTTTGTTTTTGTCAATGTACTTTTTTATGTGGGTGGATTAAGTTTGTTTTCCCTATCACATATGAATTGTATTTTAACCTTGTTTTTTCAACCCTGTCCATTTGGTGGGGGCAATACAGTTTTTTGGGGGGGTTTGTAGTCTGCCATAAAGCCCACACAAGAACAAGATGAAACGAGTCATTTACGATTCCTCACATGGCAGTTTCTTGTCATCGTTGGTAGCTATCTGGCCATCCAGAATCATAACTCACAGACTTCTGCCACATTGAAGTGTGCGCATCGTTTTTATGAAGTTGTCAGCTAACTTATGACAACAGGCACAACTCTGATATAAAGTAGTTTTTTTTTTTACCAAGTTGTCGCTATTCCACGTATCTCCACATATATCATTCGATTCCTAACAACCTAATCATTACGAAACTTCTATTCAATCAAATTAGCCTCACGTAGCAAACTAACAATTACATTTTTTCTTGACCAAATCCGTTACTCATTGACTTCCATACAAAAAATCCTCACTTCGTGGGTATATTTTCGTGGACAGATTTTGGGCAGAGTAAAACCTCTCGCTTCGCCTTTTCCTCTCTGACTACAGCTAACAGTCAGATACTTATCCTTGGTTAAATATTAAACTGTTGCTTCTGTTAAACTCTCGTCATAACGTCACTACACAGGCCGTACATATAAAGCTTCACACAAACGAGGGAAAGGTTTCCATTCAGTGTCTGGGGAAGATGGCGGCGACGTGTTCAATATTGCCCAAGGGCCAACTACTGTACAGGAATGCTGTCAAGCTGCAGGTCGCAAGGTAAAGTGAAACGGGTTGGAGTTTTAATTGCTAACATTTACTCGCATCGTTGTTCAACAGAGAACGTACTTAACTTAATCTTACACAGCGCAAT
This sequence comes from Oncorhynchus gorbuscha, assembly GCF_021184085.1. Classification (NCBI taxonomy): domain Eukaryota; kingdom Metazoa; phylum Chordata; class Actinopteri; order Salmoniformes; family Salmonidae; genus Oncorhynchus; species Oncorhynchus gorbuscha. Next base: position 83,629,216 of record NC_060177.1, on the reverse strand, counting down.
TAAATACTTTGAGAATGTGAACCCTAATTATGTGAACTAGGTCGCTTTGAATCGTAGAGTAATTATATTAGGGACGATATATCCAACAATGTCTGCCTGCTAAATGTGTGCGTTATCTGCAATTGTTGATCAAATTATGAAGGTTCAACGATTGAAAGGAGGAAACATCCTGATTAATGATGAAAAAGTTGCACTAACTGAGTCTACTAGCCTACTTTAATAATTTGCTAGGCACCTGAACTTTGATCCATTTCAAATGGGATCAACTGTGTGGTGTTATCACTTTTCCAATGCTGACACAATGTAACTAAACCCTATGACAACATGGCAACTGAATAAAACAAAAAACAACTACTATATCCTTTCCTCTGACTGCAAATTCAAGTCAGCATGCAAAATGACATATTCTATATTTTAAGCAATAATGCCCAATAAAAGTGTGGTATAGGGCTCAACCCACCCAGTTTATAATCCCACTTTTAAAGTGATCCACTGCTAGCCTACACTCAGTTTTTAACTGCTTTGCCAGCTTTTGCATTTCCATTCAATCCATCTGATTTGAGTCAGTGACACCAGAGCAGATGATCTGTAGGCCTTGTCAGACTGCTTGGTCAATAACTTGATTCAACCAAGTTCTTCTGAGCCACTACTAATGGACAAATCCATGACACTCTTGGATTTAAAATGGTAACACATCTTCACAAGTAATATTGGACTTCTTCTATGCAATATCCAAGGCAGGTTCTTGTAAATAACACATGAGTAATGCTGTTCTCATTCAACTGACCAGACTAACATAAATGGCTATTGATCACACTCATACCCAGGGTGTAGGCTACTCATCATAGCGTGATAACTGCAGTGCCACCAGTGGACTCATTTAGATTTCATGGCCTATACTGATCAGTATGTTTCTATTGTATATCAATGCCAAGTTGCCTGATCCTGCAAAAACTCTAAATTATTTTGATTCTTTAAATTTGATTCTTGTGTAGGAGGTTTTCAGACAAAGGATGGTTCCAGTCTATGTTTGTGCACGAAGTGGAGGCCAGGAAAGATGCCCACTCCAACCTGCTGTCGAAGTGTGAGACCAGCGACCTCTACAAATTCAGTGTATGTAATAATATATTATATCCTAGCTGCATCAACACATCTATATTATCTTCTGCAGAAGTGGTTGAGGTTCAATAATAAACTAAATGTGAGACAAATGCAGAAAATTATGTTGAATTGGATTCATTTGCTTTGTACACAGCATAGCCTCTGTGTGACATTTTATCAATCCGTCTCTTTGGAAAACAGTGAAAGGATCATCATAATTTAAGGCATATTATTGCACCAAGGGACCTACAGGAAGATGGATGCAGATCTGTGGCTAAATAAAGTGAGAATGTGTAATTACATGGTATCATTACAATGCTATCATGTGTTTTGTTGTGACAAAAATGTAATTAGAAATGTCTAGTTCTCATCACATACTTTAAACTTTGTCCTTTGATTTGTCTATAACTTTAGCCTGACCATTATAATCAGCAGGGAAATTGGGTTAGAAAGACCATTACAACCAGCAGGGAAATTGGGTAGGAGGACGATGATCCAAAAATAACAGAAGGAATAACGCATTAGTCTAATAATATGACTGATGCTGCTCAGTATGTTATATGATATTTCCCTTTTTCTTTTGCCTAATGTCCACCCACCAATATTCAGACTAGCTTATTCTGTCCCTTTCTCTCTCAGTTCACAATGTCAAGCCAGAGTGTCTGGAGGCGTACAACAATCTGGAGTGAGTTCATCTTTATTTTTTATTTTTGCTCACATGTGCTGTAAATACTAACTGACAGTCTCCTCTTTTGGTCATTCACAGTAGATGTTTACTAGATATCTGTGAGTAGGACTGCACAGTCGATGAAAATGCAGACATACAGTATCTGTGATATTGTGTCTTTATACGTTTCCATGAATTCAGGGCTGAGGTGCAGCACAAACTCCACTTAGACCAGGACTATCCCTGTGATGTTGTGGGGAGCTGGAATACTTGGTATGGCGACCAAGACCAAGCAGGTAAGTGGCAGAGACGTCGGTGCATAACAACAGTGTCACAAAACCCCAGTCGACTGTTATCTAATGATCTGTTGATGTATTCTTATGTTCTCTGTTAACCCTGATCTAATGTTATCACATACCTTTTCCTGAAGATAGGCCTCTTGCACAATGATGTCATCTAGCTGTTCGAGGTAAACAGTTTGGCCAATACATCACTGACCTCTGCTGTCTGTTTGTTGCAGTGCACCTTTGGCGGTATACAGGAGGCTACCCAGCATTGACTGAATGCTTGACCAAATTGAACAACAATAAGGTAGGCTGTGTAAACTATATATTTTTTGCATTTTAAAAGCAATTAGAAATTATGTTCTGGACAAATCAGTACCACAACAGATCATTCAAAATGTAAGTCAAGTTATGTCAAATATTTGTAAATCTGATATTGTTATATACAGTTGAAGTCGGAAGTTTACATGCGCTTAGGTTGGAGTCATTAAAACTTGATTTTCAACCACTCCACACATTTCTTGTTAACAAACTATAATTTTGGCAGGTCGGTTAGGACATCTACTTTGTGCATGACACAAGTAATTTTTCCAACAATTGTTTACAGACAGACTATTTCACTTATAATTAAACTGTATCACAATTCCAGTGGGTCAGAAGGTTACATACACTAAGTTGACTGTGCCTTTAAATAGCTTGGAAAAGTCCAGAAAATTATGTCATGGCTTTAGAAGCTTTTGCTAGGCTAATTGACATCATTTGAGTCAATTGGAGGTGTACCTGTGGATGTATTTCAAGGCCTACCTTCAAACTCAGTGCCGTTTTGCTTGACATCATGGGAAAATTAAATTAAATCAGCCAAGACCTCAGAAAATAAATTGTAGACCTCCACAAGTCTAGTGTGAGCAATTTCCAAACGCCTGAAGGTACCACATCCATCTGTACAAACAATAGTACGCAAGTATAAACACCATGGGACCACATAGCCGTCATACCGCTCAGGAAGGAAACGCGTTCTGTCTCCTAGAGATGAACGTACTTTGGCGCGAAAAGTGCAAATCAATTCCAGAACAACAGCATAGGACCTTGTGAAGATGCTGGAGGAAACAGTTACAGAAGTATCTATTAAACGAGTCCTTATATCGACATAACCTGAAAGTCCTCTCAGCAAGGAAGAAGACACTTCTCCAAAACCACCATAAAAAAGCCAGACTACAGTTTGTAACTACACATGGGGACAAAGATCGTACTTTTTTGGAGAAATGTCCTCTGGTCTGATGAAACAAAAATGGAACTGTTTGGCCATAATGACCATCGTTATGTTTGGAAGAGAAAGGGGAGGCTTGCAAGCCGAAGAACACCATCCCAACCATGAAGCACGGCGGTAGGGGTGGTTTGTGGGGGTGCTTTGCTGCATGAGGGACTGGTGTACTTCAGAAAAAGGATGGCATCATGAGGGTGACAATTATGTGGATATATTGAGGCAACATCTCAAGACATCAGTCAGGAAGTTATGGCTTGGTTGCAAATGGGTCTTCCAAATGGACAATGACCCCCAGCATACTTGCAAAGTTGTGGCAAAATGGCTTAAGGACAACAAAGTCAAGATATTGGAGTGGCCATCACAAAGCCCTGACCTCAATCCTATAGAGAATGTGTGGGCAGACCTGAAAAAGCGTGTGCGAGCAAGGAAGCCTACAAACCTGACTCAGTTACACCAGCTCTTTCAGGAGGAATGGGCCAAAATTCACCCAACTTATTGTGGGAGGCTTGTGGAAGGCTACCCGAAACATTTGACCCAAGTTAAATCATTTAAAGGCAATGCTACCAAATATGAATTGAGTATGTAAACTTCTTGTCCACTGGGAATGTGATGAAAGAAATAAAAGCTGAAAAAAATTATTCTCTACTATTATTCTGACATTTCACATTCTTAGAATAAAGTGGTGATCCTAACTGACCTGCGACAGGGAATTTTTACTTGGATTAAATGTCAGGAGTTGTGAAATCTGAGTTTAAATGTATTTGGCTAAGGTGCACGTAAACTTCTGACTTCAACTGTATAAAAATATCAGCGTATCCTCATTATTTTGGGGGGAAAGCATGGCTCTACTACTCGCTGACGTGAAACAACTATTCTTCTTTAGTTGACTAATTCATGAATTTCAAACAACATGAAACTGTTTTAAAGGAGTATCGGCACTTCAGGATGGAAAGGAGTAAAATGCTGGTCTCACGGCGGAACCAGCTTCTTCTAGAGTTCAGTTTCTGGAACGAGCCAACACCCAGAAATGGACCCAACATTTACGAGATGCGCTCATACAAACTCAAGGTAAGACGCTGATTGGGACTAGAAACATGCAAACTGTGGTCATACAAACTTAAAGGGATACTTCAGGATTTTAGCAATGAGGCCCGTTATCTACTTCCCCAGAGTCCAATGACCTTGTGGATACCATTTTTATATTTCTCCATTCAGTTCTAAGGAAGTTGTCAACTAACGTAATTGCAATTGCCAACTAGCAGTAACGCAATGAATGGATGTCTATGGGAACAGCTAGCATGCAGACTTCCAGTCATTGCTCTAATGCTAGTTAGCATTTGTTCGCAAAACTACCTCTTAACTTCCTTCGTACTGGACACAGATACAAAAAATAGGTACCCACAAGCTAATCTGACGCTGGGGAGGTAGATAAAGGGCTTCATTGCCAAAATCCTGAACTATCCCTTTAAGATAAGTCTTGCAATGACCTAGACATACAAATTGCTCTCATGGAAACTCAAGGTAAGATACTGCTGTGAGGACACCCAGAGATATACAAACAGTGGACCTACAGAACACAATGGACATCATGTACCTAAGCTAAGATAAACGTCTAATCTCAAACACAACCAACATGTCTCGCTCAACTGTATCTAATGAGTATGTAGGCCTACGTCACACTGCAATGTGTACAGAACTGTATGTTTTGATTGCAGCACCTGCATGTCTAGGAGTATGGTATGTAAATGGGATGCTGTTGCATTCTGTAGGTGAAAGACACGGGTGGTTATGAAGTTAAACGTTTCCTGTGTTCATACTTCAGTGTAATTATCTCCAGTAGCTAGATTTCCATCTAATTAGCGAAAGATTTTCATGCGAATATTCTAGAATCTGCATAATGAAAATATGTGCTTTTTTCCACCAGTGACATGTTTCCAGCAAATGGACTTGTTGAGGGTAACAATCAGTATGTGATGATGTAGTGCACACAAAATGTACTTTTTCGCTTAAGTTTTCATGTTTTGTTTTGTTTTATTTTACCTTTATTTAACTAGGCAAGTCAGTTAAGAGCAAATTCTTATTTTCAATGATGGCCTAGGAACAGTGGGTTAATTGCCTTGTTCAGGGGCAGAAAGTCATATTTTTAACTTGTCAGCTCGGGGATTCGATCTTGCAACCTTTCGGTTACTAGTCCAACGCTCTAAACACTGTACCGAATAAAAATCTATGTGTTCAATGTGTTTCCATTGCATTTTCAACTCTAACGATTCGTTTTATCACAGAAACGGTTGCATTAAATAGCAAATGTGCCTACTCTGGTCTTGCTAACTGCGCAATAGCTAACAACTCGCAGATATAGTGCATGTAGGCTATGTGGGTTGTCTAGTCTACATCAGTGGAGCCAGCTGAGGGGGCTGAAGGCTCATAATAATAATAATAATATATGCCATTTAGCAGACGCTTTTATCCAAAGCGACTTATGGAGCAAATCAAATGTTATTTGTCACATGTGCTGAATACAACAGGTGTAGTAGACCTTACAGTGAAATGCTTACTTACATAACCAACAGTGCAGTTTTAAGAAAGAAAAAAAAGATGAAAATACAGATAAAGACTAAAAAATATATATTATAATTATATAAGAAACATTTTTTACAATATCAATTTTACAAATAATTACCTAGCAACAGTAGCGAGGCTATACACATGGGATTCCGGTACAAATTTAATGTGCAGGGGCACTAGATAGCCGAGGTAATTGAGATAACATAGCCTACCTGCACTGAACTAAAGGGTAGAGCTGCCGCTTTCAAGGAGCGGGACTCTAACCCAGGAGCTTATAAGAAATACCTCTATGCCCTCCTATGAACCATCAAACAGGCAAAGCGTTAATACAGGACTAAGATCGAATCATACTACACCTGCTCTGACACTCGTCAGATTTTATTTTTTATTTTATTTTACCTTTATTTAACCAGGCAAGTCAGTTAAGAACACATTCTTATTTTCAATGACAGCCTGGGAACAGTGGGTTAACTGCCTGTTCAGGGGCAGAACGACAGATTTGTACCTTGTCAGCTCGGGGGTTTGAACTCACAACCTTCCGGTTACTAGTCCAACTCTCTAGCCACTAGGCTACGCTGCTGATGTGGCAGGGTTTGCAAACTATTAGACTACAAAGGGAAGCACAGCCGTGAGCTGCCCAGTGACACAAGCCTACCAGACGAGCTAAATAACCTCAATGCTCTCTTCGAAGCAAGTAACACTGAAACATACATGAGAGCATCAGCTGTTCCAAGCGATGTGAGTAATACCTTTAAATAGAAGGCCGCAGGGCCAGGTGGATTACCAGGACATCTAGCCCGAGCATGCATTGACCAACTGGCAAATGTCTTCACTTATCACGTTTGATGGTAAGACCCAGGTGCAGACAATGCCGAAATAACAAAAGTGTATTACTCGAACAGGGGCAGGCAAAAGGACAGGTAAAGGGCAGAAAGGTGGGGCAAAGGTACAGAACGGCAGACAGGGTCAGGGTCAGGGCAGGCAGAAAGGACAAACTGGTAAAACTAGAAAACAGGAATATGGACAAGACAGGAGCAAGGGGAAAACACTGGTAGGTTTGAGGAACAAAACGAACTGGCAACAGACAAACAGAGAATACAGGTATAAATACACAGGGGATAATGGGGAAGATGGGCGACACCTGGAGGGGGGTGCAGACAAGCACAAAGACGGGTGAAACAAATCATGGTGTGACAACACCCACCCCTCTAGGGATGCCACCTGGCGTCCTACCTGGGCGCATACATGGTTGAGCGGGGTGCCAGCACTGGAACTCGAGATGAGGCCTGGGTCCTGGACGTCACTTGCGGAGACCCAGCACCCATCCTCCGGGCCATAACCCTCCCAGTCAACCAGGTACTGGAATCCCCTGCCCCGAGGTCAAACCTTCAGGAGACGTCTCACCATGTATGCCGGTCGGCCGTCGATGAAACGGGAGAGAGAGGTGGGCCTGGAAACAGGAGACAAGGGGCAGTCCGACATGGTTTTAACTCTAGACACAGAAAAGGTAGGAAAAATACGGAGGGTACGGGGGAACAGAGGACGAACAGCAGAGGGGCTAATGATCTTGGAGCAGGGGGGAAAGGTCTCGGCTTCCGGGGGTGTAGCCGCAGCAATATAGTGACGTACCAGTGCCTCAGGCGTGACCTTCTTGGATACCAGTCGGTGCTGTGGAAGCGAAGTTGCCAGAGCCTTACTGAACCCCTCCCGGAGGTCCTGGTACTCTGCGTAGCTGGCGGAGAGGTCCGGGGCAATTTCCAAGCCCCAGGAAGACATCCCGGGGCAGGCAGAGCTGACTTCAGACATTGAGTGTGGCAGGACAGGCTCCAGCCCACGATGGCACCCGTAGCCCAGTCAATGGAGGGATTGTGTCATTGGAGCCAAGAGAATCCCAATACCACGGAAACTGCGGAGACTCAACCAGCAGGAATTGGATCGTCTCGCTGTGGTTTCCCCGACACTCGTAGGTTGACGTGGGTGGTCGGGTGGGTGACCCGGCCTATAGAGCAACTGTCCAGCGCTCTAACACCCATGGGAATCGAGAGGGGTTGAGTGGGGATGCCCAGCTCGGACGCCAGGGTAAAGTCCATGAGACTCACATCGGCCCCCCGAGTCGATGAGTACCTGGAGAGACTTGGACTGGTCACCCCACCGTAGGTTGGCACGGAGAGGGGGGGCGAGCAAGGGGAGACGGAAAATTATCTTTAAGGCCCACCAGAGTACTCGCTCCAACAAATGAGCTAGGTCTGTTGAAGGGACAGGTAGACACATAATGACCGGCAGTACCGCAATACAGATAATTCTGGGTCTCAAATCTGCATACGCGTTTGGCTGGAGACGGCCTAGCCCTGCCGAGCTGCATTGGCTCGGGAAGAGATGAATCGGCAGTCTCGGAGGCTCTTGGAGGGACTCGGGTAAACTCGGATCCTCTCGGGGACATAGACGCACGCCGGAGTTCATCAGATGCAAGGTGGAATCCTTGAGTGAGCGATTGGGACTGTAATCAGACCTCTTCTCCATCCTACGTTCCCGTAGCCGATCATCGATCCGGATGGTTAAAGCGATGGGTGATTCGAGATCTGTTGGTAGTTCTCGCTCTGCCAGCTCATCCTTTACCTCCTCCGATAATCCGTGCAGGAATGTGTCGAACAGCGCTTCCGGGTTCCATGTAGCGTGCGGAACTCCACCGCACAGTCTTCCAAACTGAGGGTATCCTGCCGAAGCTTGAGTAACTTCCGGGCAGCCTCTCTTCCGGACACCAGAGCTTCAAACTTTTCTCACCAGCGCTTCGGGGAGGTAAGCGGTGTTCCTGGGAAACCGGGGTGATTGCGCTGCTACCAGCCGGGTTACTGACTGGCTGGGAGGTTACCGTCGTGGTAGGCTGCCTGGTAGGCAACCCACGGAATTGCTCCCGCAATGCGTCCAATGCTAGGTCGTGTCATTCGGCCACGTCCTGAAACCCTTCCATCAGAACGTGAAGCAACTCCTCATGTCTACTATTCATTAACTACAGCTCAAAGTTCAACACCAAAGTGCCTTCAAAACTCATCACTAAGCTAAGGACCTTGGGACTAAAAACCTTCCTCTGCAACTGGATCCTGGACTTCCTGACGGGCTGCCCCCAGGTGGTAAGGGTAGGTAATAACACATCCACCACACTCATCCTCAACATGGGGGCCCCTCAGGGGTGTGTGCTCAGTCCCCTCCTGTACTCCCTGTTAACTCATGACTGCATGGCCAGGCACGACTCCAACACCATCATTAAGTTTGCAGATGACACAACAATGGTAGGCCTGATCACCGACAACTATGAGACAGCCTATAAGGAGGAGGTGAGGGACTTGACCGTGTGGTGCAACGTGATCAAGACAAAGGAGATGATTGTGTGCTACAGGAGAAGGAGGGCTGAGCACGCCCCCATTCTCATCAACGGGGCTGTAGTGGAGCAGGTTGAGAGCTTCAAGTTCCTTGGTGTCCACATCAACAACAAACTAGAATGGTCCAAACACACTAAGACAGGTGTTGAAGAGGGGTACAACAAACCCTATGCTTACTTACAGTCATGGTCTAGAGTTTTGAGAATGACACAAATATTAATTTCCACAAAGTTTGCTGCTTCAGTGTCTTTAGATATTTTTGTCAGATGTTACTATGGAATACTGAAGTATAATTACAAGCATTTCATAAGTTTCAAAGGCTTTTATTGACAATTACATGAGGTTGATGCAAAGAGTCAATATTTGCAGTGTTGACCCTTATTTTTCAAGACTTCTTCAATCTGCCATGGCATGCTGTCAATTAACCTCTGGGCCACATCCTGACTGATGGCAGCCCATTCTTGCATAATCAATGCTTGGAGTTTGTTAGAATTTGTGGGGTTTTGTTTGTCCACCCGCCTCTTGAGGATTGACCACAAGTTCTCAATGGGATTAAGGTTTGGGGAGTTTCCTGGACATGGACCCAAAATATCAATGTTTTTGTTCCCCCGAGCCACTTAGTTGTCACTTTTGCCTTATGGCAAGGTGCTCCATCATGCTGGAAAACTGTTCCTGGATGGTTGGGAGAAGTTGCTCTCGGAGGATGTGTTGGTACCATTCTTTATTCATGGCTGTGTTCTTAGGGAAAATTTTGAGTGAGCCCACTCCCTTGGCTGAGAAGCAACCCCACACATGAACGGTTTCAGGATGCTTTACTGTTGGCATGGCACAGGACTGATGGTAGCGCTCACCTTGTCTTCTCCGGACAAGCTTTTTTCCGAATGCCCCAAACAATCGGAAAGGGGATTCGTCAGAGAAAATGACTTTACCCCAGTCCTTAGCAGTCTAATCCCTTTACATTTTGCAAATATCAGTCTGTCCCTTGTGTTTTTCCTGGAGAGAAGTGGCTTCTTTGCTGCCCTTCTTGACACCAGGCCATCCTCCAAAAGTCTTTGACTCACTGTGCGTGCAGATGCACTCACACCTGCCTGCTGCCAATCCTGAGAAACTCTGTACTGGTGGTGCCCCGATCCTGCAGCAGAATCAACTTTAGGAGACGGTCCTGGCGCTTGCTGGACTTTCTTGGGCGCCCTGAAGCCTTCTTCACAACAATTGAACCGCTCTCCTTGAAGTTCTTGATGATCCAATAAATGGTTGATTTAGGTGCAATCTTACTGGCAGCAATATCCTTGCCTGTGAAGCCCTTTTTGTGCAAAGCAATGATGATGGCACATGTTTCCTTGCAAGTAACCATGGTTGACAGAGGAAGAACAATTATTCCAAGCACCAACCTCCTTTTGAAGCTTCCAGTCTGTTATTCAAACTCAATCAGCATGACAGAGTGATCTCCAGGCTTGTCCTCGTCAATACTCACACCTGTGTTAACGAGAGAACCACTGACATGATGTCAGCTGGTCCTTTTGTGGCAGGGCTGAAATGCAGTGGACATTTTGGGGGGGATTCAGTTCATTTGCATGGCAAATAGGGACTTTGCAATTAATTGCAATTCATCTGATCACTCTTCATAACATTCTGGAGTATATGCAAATTGCTATCATACAAACTGAGGCAGCAGACTTTGTGAAAATGAATATTTGTGTCATTGTCAAAACTTTTGGCCACGACTGTATATGTAGGTAGAGGTAACGTGAATATGCATGGATAATAAACAGAGAGTAGCAGCAGCGTAAAAATGGAAACCATGTGTTTGATGTATGTGATAGAATTCCACTTATTCCGCTTTAGACATTAACATGTGCCCGTCCTCCCCAATTAAGATGCCACCAACATCCTGTGGTCTACATGATGAGATTATTATGGAAAATAGCGAGATTATTTTTATTGCTTGACTCCAAGTTTACTTCAATATGATGGTTATTATGTAAATATTTGTGCATCAAAGCGTTTCCACAGCCATTTCCCGCATAATTAATTTTAACGACACAAAAAGGTCCCACCATGTCGAATTAACACATTATCTGTCGACATGTACGCATTGATGTCGTGAGAGAGTCGTGATCTTTTTTGTTTTTTTTATACGATATGACTTTACTTGCATAAAAACTGAATGGAAACATGGTTAAAGACATTGTTTTCTTTTTCTCAACCAACTTTTAGCCTGGAACGATGATTGAATGGGGGAATCATTGGTAAGACTTCTCATGAGACTGCAATATGAACATTGTTTGAAAGAAATGTGCATGTACCATATGCATCTAAGTTGCATGTCATTTTTGTAAATAATTAATGCAGAAATAAAGCTGGTAATAAGTAATATCAGTAAATGTTTCAGTAGAATGTCAAATATGTCCAATATTGACTGTATTCATTATTACCTATCTTGATAGGGCGAGGGCGATCAAACATCGACAGGAGAACAATGAGGCAGTTGGAGGGTTCTTCTCTCAGATAGGAGACCTGTATGAAGTTCATCATCTGTGGGGTGAGTCGGCTGATGATACCCGTATGCAAAACATTGACACTATTTTATCAAATGAAGCCAAACAATGCTGTGTGTTTGTGACAGACAGTTTACTACTGTGGTGCAACACGTTGGATTATTGTTTATTCTGTCTGTCAATGTCTTTTGTACCTGCCCCTATTTGTATATTATGATTATAATGCAAGTATAAATCATTTGTTCCATCTACAGCCTATAAAGACCTTCAATCCAGAGAAGAGACAAGAAACTCTGCCTGGCAGAAGGAGGGATGGGATTCTAGTGTCTATTATACAGGTAGGAATGAATACACACAAAACAAACACATAGACATCAATCAAAACCTCTCTGGCAATGCATTGTGCTTCTGTGAGAGAAGCTTCAGAATAAACATGTTTTTCAATTGCATCAAACTCAGTATTTCACTATGTTTGTAAGTCTAAATGAATTGTCTTGTGGGCTGTCGGATCAGACTCACTGAGGTACATACGTGAATACTGATCATTTCAAATAATTGAATGAAAACCCTGTATTACTCCATCTTGACACAAAATATAGGCTGCTGTCTTTTTTTCAGTGTTTCCCAACTTCGTTCCTCGGTTACCCCCAATAGTACCCTGGACAAACTCATCCAGGGCTTGATGATTAGTTGACAAGTTGAATCAGGTGTGCTTGTCTGGGGCTACAATAAAAATGTGGACAGTTGAGGGTACTCACGGATTGCAGTTGAGAAAAACGGTTTTAGATGTTTGATGTTGAGCTCTAACCTCTCTCTCTCTCTCTCTGTCACATCTCCTCTCCTAGTGCCTTTGATCAGGAGCATGGAGTCTAGGATTATGATTCCTACGAAGAGTTCACCTCTGCAATAACCAGATTCAGTCAAGATCCCGTTCTGGAAGAGCAAAGCGAGAACAGATTATGGGCATTTTTCCATCGTGTCTCTCTGTCTTTTTCTCTTTTGTTGTAGGTGCAGATAACTTAGGCCTACATGTAAAGCTTGAATCTATGAGCTGTGGTAGATGGAACCTTTTGATGAAAACTAATGTTTTGATGCACTGGCAAGCCCTCAGTTTGAAGACTGCATTCAAAATAGAATCCAGTTTCCATTTTTGCTACCATGGTGAATAGGGGAGAGATTTTATTTCACCTAAATTGATAGATAAATTATATTTCAGGTGAATTATGTGCCAAACAAGGGAAAGGAAATCTTCAATAACGTCAATAAGGTATGAAGTAGCTATGATACGGAATTAATAGCTATGATAGAGAAATGAACTTGTTGCTACTGTATTATCATTATGCATCTTGAGTGTGTGAACATACAGCAGTAAGAAATGCCTACTCAGTGGACATGTAGAAGCATATGCCATATCTCAGGTATAAGAAACCTATAGGTCAATGTGAGCTAATGTGAGTCTCTTCCCTTGTCAACCATCTGAAGAAGCAAATCAATAGACATAAGTAGATGCATCTTTGAAATGAGAAACATGAAAACTGGATTATTAAATGCTATGTAACCTTTTTCTATGTCTCATTGATTTTGTGTTTTATCTTCTTGTGATAGTGTCATGTTAATCTATTGAATTTAATATTATTTGACCTGGAAATGTATTAAGTGTTTGGAAATATGTTTTTGCAGTGGTGGTATTGCAGACCCCAAGTTACAAACACTGTTCTAGAATTGTTAATATTTTTGTGTATAGGTGTGATAATTAGGCTATGGGTATCAGATATTGTTATATCAGAATATGTTATTATACAATCCCCTTCGTATTTATTTGGACAGTGAAGCTAAAACTTTTAATTTGGACAAATTGCCGTGTGTAGCTTTAAGAGCAGGGGGCGTGTTATTATATGATGCCTTTTATTTGAATATACAGTAGTGGAGTCAGATTGCGTCTGATGTTTTTCTCTTTATCTGTGACTGACTAATGCAAGACATACAGTTAAATAACTAAGCAGCAAGCGTCTTGTCCTCGGGAATGAAAATAACACACTCAAAACGTTAATTTAGGAACCTTTTATTGGATCGTTCCTGTAAATAGTCAAGCATTCATTCAAACCAACTAGGGGATTGCGCTATTCAGAACCATGGATTTGCACATTCTGGATCACAGACTGCGAGTGACCAGTATTTGCAAAAATGGTCTGGTCAATTTCACTCACCCCCTCATCAAACTAATTTTCCTGCGGAACAGAGCAAGGTAAGGTTGTTTGCATGACGAGATTATTTTAGCTAATTTAAAACAGTCAGCGATCCTAAAACCAGCAACAACAACAAAAAAATAAGCAGTTGGCACTCGCTGATAGCAGGCATGCTTGCTAGCTAACGTTTGCTAGTTTGTTAATCCTGCCTCACATTCATCTGCTATTTAAATGTTATGATATACTGTAGTTAGCGACGCTATCCCGTTCAATTAAGGCCGTAATTGTGCATGTCATGCTATGTCGATGTAGCCAGCTGCACCCCTAAACAATGATTAAAACGTGGCCCAAATGTAACCAGACTATTTAATGTGGTGCACTGTTTATTGTACTTGCCGTCAATGAATGAGCACACCAGTCCAAAATGTAGTAGTGTTTAATGTTTCTATACTAATATCAGTCTTTCATTTGCTGAAACAGTAGCTCAGTAAATGTTTAGCTAGTATTTTGAAGAGTGATCATTAGAAAACCTAAAGTATGTTTAGTTGTTATAGGCCTATTGGTAACTATGCCAACAAACAAAACACGTATTCAGTGTTCAGATACAGGTGGTCTTTGGGCAGAGCAATTGTCTAGTCAACCCCACCTCACTTTCACTGTTTTCTATTCAGGTACTTGTCTGTTCTTACATGATATTATGATGATGAAAGCACTTTCCTTTCAATGGGACCTAATCACTTCCCCAAGACTTGTCATGGCAAAGGCAGCTCTCTGGAAATTCATCTTTAAAGAACCTGAATATAAAGCTTTTAAAGTGTCTGGAACGGATGGTGGCTGCAGTGGCAATTTTTAGTTAATCCCTGGAAATCCTGCCTTTGTTATGTAATTGTTTATGACTCGGCCTGTCCTGCATATGCATCAGCCGGAAGAAAGGCTTAAACATCTAGCAGTAACTATACAGGCTAGCAATATATTATATAGTAGTAGCCTATATAATTGTAGGCCTATGAATTCAGAGGTGGAAAGGAGGCTCAACATACACAGTAGGCCTACATAGTTTGGGAAGAAATGCCATCCATGACAAATTGGAGAAGGCTGTTTTTAAAAGGTGATTTTTATAGCTTAGACCCCACTTTGTGTCTAAGTCTAAGCAGCTCTACTGGCAATCTTCAAGGACTTGCTTATCATAAAGGGTTCACAGATCAATCCAGTAACATCAGTCTACCAGCTCAGGCGCCATACTCGTCTGACAAGCGTCACTGATGATAGAGTTGTCCTTGACTCCCCCCACCCACCCCCGACACTTCCTTCAGATGTGTAGAGACATGTACACACTGGATATGTTGCTCAATGAAAGCTTCTAAAGGTGTTAGTCACCCAAAGAGTTCCTCAGCTTCTCCCTCCAGTGAGTCATTAGTAGGTTATTCATTGTACCTGCTGGCCTATGGATACACTTCATGACAGGTCAGCTACTAGGGTTGAATCCAAAGAAAAGTCAGAATGAAGTAGAATTGCCCTGTCATGCAGTAACAGCTTAGGGACTTAGGCTGTTAACCTACATGGGTTTTGTCTCCCTTTGTTGTTGCTTTGTAGTTATGTCATATTCTGTTGTGTCCTGGTTGTTTTCCTGTTTTGGGGTAAGGATCAGGCCATGTGGAAAAATAATGGTTTAGACTGAATTGTTTTGAGTTACCATGAATACATTTCGGGAACATAACAACAACAACCCTAATATAAACAATGTTAAAAAACAAAACAATTTAGACCGCTTCACAATATAATTGGTTTTAGACTACAGATCTCCCTCTTGTAGGGTTCTGCAATACATTAGAATATAGGGCACAAAATCACTCAAAAGCAAACAACCATAGAAGGAATTTTCAGGATAGGCTACCTAACCAGTCAGCACAGTATAGGAGCAAGCAGATCTTGTAAGCTGTTTTCTTGTTACAGCTCTGTCTGACAGTTTCTTCAGTAGCACAATTCTCATTCCACAACAATCTATTGTAGAATATCTGTGTGAGTGTATTATTGAATCTTAAGTAGCCTACTCTAGTGTTCAGCAATAACCAGCTGGTAATGGTAACTTTATTGATCATCGCTCTCTCTCACCAAGTTTCTGGTTCTCCTTGTGTTATTCTTCTGCTGAAATAAGCACCGTCATCCTTCATGATAAGGGTTTGAAGGAAAGGTTAAGGAGAAGGATTATCTCTCTCTCAGCTGAATTTAGTGTCTGCTACAGTGTTAATCTGTAAGGCTGTGGTGGTGGTCAGGGATGCACACTCATACTGTATAATGTTAGCCAGTAGCCTATGTTGCTGCCTGCCCCCTGACCTCTGCAGCTTGCTGACGAGAGAGCATGGGTCGCAACTCTGAGCCAAAACTAATGTGGATTTCTTTTCTTCTCCATTTGCCTTCTACAGTAGGCAGTCAAGGGCCCTTGGTTAGCAGCAGGGGGAGAGCTGGGTAAACTTCATACATTGTTCATTCAAAGACACTGTGAAAGTGGAACGCCCATTAGGTCAGCCTCTAGCCAATCGCAAGTTTAGACACATACACCATGTTCATCCAGAGTTGGTGGGAGATGGTCCATAACACAGAACGCCATCACGGCTCACAACCCTCACCTTTCCTCTGACGGAATGCCAGTTCTTTCCTCTGTATTGGTAAATAACATCATTTTGAGTGACATTTTTTTCAAGTCTCTCTCTTTCACTTGCTCTCTTGCCCTCACACCACAAAATAAATAAATTGTTTATCACCAATCATAAATGTGCTGACTGTGCCTTTGTTGCATCATGGAGACAGATGAGAATGGAATGGATGTTTACTTTTATCATCGAAGGCTGGAATAAATAATTAGAATGTTAAACCTCTGTGTCAGTGCCGCAGATGTTTTGTAGAAGCTTTTATAGAAAATATAGAATGACTAGCACAGAAACAGGAAACTATCCTAACCCAGCAACAGCGTCACGTGGATAGGAAGTTAAATACCCAGCTCCAAACCATTTTAAGAATGTGGCTGCATCAATTAGGCTACACTCTCCCTTTGGTAAAAAAAAAAATATGATCATTAAATATGATCATGAATAAGCTTTTAAATGTTTGCAGCCTTAACCAAGCAGACTGAGGGTTGCTACCTGTTAACACCATCCTCTCCTTCTTCTAGCAGGCTTTACAATAACAAGTCGGAAATCTAGCAGTAAATTCCGAGGTTGAGCATGAAGCAAACTTTCACTGGCCTCGTTCATGCACTGACTGGGCTACCTAGCAGTATGTAGCTGTAGAGCCGGACAGGGTGAGAGGTCAACAGGAAGGGCTGACTGTGAGGTGACAGTAGACAATGGTCTGCTGAGTTAGCTCGCTGCCTTGCTTGCTCTACAGACGGCTGGGTGGAGCTATGTATTTTGTCCCCTCTCACTGGTTGTGTCCGAAATGGCTCCCTATTCCCTAATGTATGATGTGCAGTACACTACTCTGTAGGGAATAGGGTGCCATTTTGGATGCACACCTCTCTCTGGATTGATTGCCCTGTCTCATGAAACCAGCGGATTACGTTTTGCTGAGTAGGACCCCGTACAGGATTCTAGTGTTATACAGATGGGGGGGATTGCCATGGGGGGGGGGGTTCTAATGCCAGCAGAGAGGGATGTTGCTGTCTGTTGCTGAGGCAGAATAACAGTGAAGGGGAAGGTGTTGCACTGTTTAATCATCCAGAAGATTGGTCTGACTCTAACTCTGCATCTGTGACAACGACCATAGGAGTTGACTATACAAGTCTACAGAACCAACTGATCTGGGGCCAGGCTATTTCCTCTTCGGTTTTGCAGCAACCTTGCAAGGGAGGGAGGCGTGGTCTTGAATGAGCCACATACTGTATGTTTATGCTGAATGGACTTCCTGTTCTTTCACTCCTCTCCTGCAAAACTTCTACTTTGTATTATGCATAGTCCTCGTGAACTACTCTCTTCTGCTGGCCAGGGGGCATTCTGCCACAAAGACAACATTGAGGACAGAGTGTCTCCAAAACTCCTCTGTCTCTCTGAGATCAAAGTATTTTGGGTTCGGGCCTGAAATAATGAAGCCAGTCGGAGTCCCCGCTTACCCCAATGTACCCAGTGTCCCCCACTGCTAGGCAGCACAGCATTGGGCCTAATGAATGGGGCCCTCGAAAGAAGGACCATCCTGCCGTCCCATCTCAGAATGGCCCGGTTTGGCTCTGCTCTCTCTAGGATTAAAAAACACAGTGGGTGATTGAAGCAAAGCAGAGCCTTGTTCGATTGGGTGCACACATTGTGAGCAGACCAGGCATGCTGGGGGAATATTGGCACAGTGAAGACTAGAGTTTGGTGCTTGGCCAGAGGGCACTAGGTTTAAATCACCCCTAACACACACACACCATCGCCATACTACACAGTAACACTCATAGTGGCAACATGTTTTAGTTTGTTCTGAAAATGGTGGTCTAATCTTCTCTCTCCCTTTCTCTCAGATGCAAGTTCTTCAGTCTGACAGAGACCCCAGAGAACTACACTGTTGTCCTGGATGAAGAGGGATTTAAAGGTAAATGACTCCTCCTTTGTATCAACCAGAGATGCACCACTTAACAAACCTCCACCCCCAGCCTATTCTCCATCACACTCCCTTAACATCCTGAAGTCAACAGCTTCAACGTCCCATGGTTTTTTATGGCTGATACTCTTTTTCTTTGAAGGTATTTTATTCCCAATGTCTGTATCTCACAGATGTAGTTGACATTACAGGCATATATTGCCTCCAGGCCTCTATCTTTCTGTCTATTTTAAGAGGTGAAAGCTGGTGCAGAGAATCCACAAGGGGCTGCTTCTGACGAATGATTCCAACCAGAACAGTTCCCCTTTTTGAAGGGGAATAGATGTATAGATAGAGAGAAGCAGAGCCTTGCAACACAATTAGACCCAACGAAATCATGAGAAAACAAAAAGAGAATTACTTAACTATTTGCACATCATTACAACACTATATAGACATGTCATTTGAAATGTCGTTATGCTTTTGGATCTTTTGTAAGTGTAATGTTTACTGTTGATTTTTGAGAGTGAGATCAGAGTCCTGGCACTGCTGTGAATAAATACCATTCGTTTGCCAGCCTGAAAGTGTTGTTTTTCTTCATCCCTTGAAGCAATTGAAGTTCACTTCACATATTTTTAATTCAAACCAGGCTCATCCCTGAGAACACTGAATTGTTGCATGACAGTGCTCTTCTTATGTGGAATTCAATGGGCTCTATAGCAACTCATATAAAAACACATTGCTATATAAGATTAAATAACATAGCAACAAAATACACTGAACAAAAATATAAAGTGTTGGTCCCATATTTCATGAGCTGAAATAAAAGATACCAGAAATGTTCCAAACACACAAAAAGCTTAATTCTGTCATTGTGTGCACAAATGTGTTTACATCCCTGTCAGTGAGCATTTCTCCTTTGCCAAGATAACCCATCTACCTGACAGGTGTGACATATATAAAGATCAGTACACAATTCCTGGAAGCTGAAAATGTCCCAGTTCTTCCACGGCCTGCATACTCACCAGACATGTCACCAATTGAGCTTGTTTGGGATGCTCTGGATCGACATACGACAGCGTGTTCCAGTTCCCGACAATATCCAGCAACTTCGCACAGCCATTGAAGAGGAGTGGGACAACATTCCACAGGCCACAATCAACTGCCTGATCAACTCTAAGCAAAGGAGATGTGTCATGCTGCATGAGGCAAATGTTGGTCACACCAGATACTGAATCATATCCCTACTTTTTTTGGTATCTGTGACCAACCGATGCATATCTGTATTCCCAGTCATGTGAAATCCATAGATTAGGGCTTAATGAATTTATTTAAATTGACTGATCTCCTTATATGAACTGTAACTCAGTAAAATCTTTGAAATTGTTCCAGGTTGCGTTTATTTCAATTTATTTCGGTAAACAAACATTGATTTGTTAAATCCAGTACAATGCATCTGCTAGTGTATTTCACTGTATTACAAAAGGTGATTGTGCACATCTCCTTATACAACCCAATATCCGAGTGCACTTTCCTCCAAGTTCCTATACTTCCTGTATAAATCAAATATTACATTAAAAGTTTGAGAGCTCACACCTGCTTCCCAAGTAGCTGCTGGGCTATCTGCTGTTGATGGCCTGTTTGGGGAAGGGGTGATCAGTGTCCTGTCTGGGTCAGTTATGGCCCTCTAGATCCTGTAAGGAATAGTGTTTCCCTGCCCCGTGCCCATCCTGTGTGAATAGACTGATGCAACCAGAGCGGAGAGTGAGAGGAGGACCTGGTTGAACCCTCCTTGACCCCTTCTCAGACCATAAACACACACACGCTGTTAAGAAGTCTAGCGATAGAAGTACTGCACCAGAATCAGCTTACTCTCCCCAAATCTTAGACTGACCTTAGATCAGTCTCTGGGGGCACTTCATCCTACTATCAACATACTGTAGGGACCATAGTGGGGAGGGTGGAGAGTGGATGATGCCATTATTTACGCCCCCCCTCCCTCCGAAGGAAGTAGGAAGTGGATGGCAGTGGGGGTGGGGTCCAATCAGAGGAAATTACTTAAAATAGCTGTGTAGACATAAGGTCAGGTTTGGAAAGTAGCAACTTTAAAAAATTCAAACATTTAAGGGGTGGATCAGCTTAATATCGTGGAAAGAATATTGGTTCCATCAATGTAATTGTCTGCATCATTTCCAATCCCCCATATATTTCTTTGGTAAATATATATATCCATACACGCATGCATACATATACACATATATACACACACATACCTATATAGACATACATACTTTTTAAAAGAATATACCTTTATTATTATTCCCTGCAAACCCTTCCGCCAATCCCCCAATTGGACTAAACTAATAAACACTTCTGCTTTTGCCTTCAATTTATACATCTTATACAAATTTTACAGACACAGTCTACTTTACAATAGTAATTTTTTGTTTGTTTTTAGTCTTCCTCTATTTCTGATGTCCATCCAGTTTGATTTCTATTTGTAACTGTGCCATTTCACAAACGTTCTGAACCTACATACATTTTACAGACCTGTATGTTTTACATGGTTTATCTTGTTATTAGTCCCACCCTTCAGCTCCATTCAACCTCTCCCATCTATCTCTCAACATCATCCATTTTGGATTTCTACTTGCCATATATTTTTCAACTGTGCTGTGATGCTTCAGAAAAGTACTGAACCTTTTCTATTCTCATAGCTTCTACCGATTGTAAATTAAAAAATAAAACATTTGCTAAAATAATTATGATATTAATGATTGATTGACTATGATTTTTCAAATCACCCAGTATTGCTATTCGCATCGTTAGTTCTAGTCAAATGTTACAATTCTTCAGCCATTCCTGGACCTGTGACCAAAAATGAGCTACATATGGACAGTACCAAATAAATGATCTAATAATTCTGCCTCCTCACAGCAGAATCTGCAGAGCTGGGAAGATTGTATCCCCCATATATATAACATTCTATTGGTTGCAAGATTTTTTTATAGTAATTTAAATAGAAAAATGTGAAGTTTTGCATCCGGCGTTGTTCTGCATATCAATTCATAAACCATGTGCCATGGAATGGGTACATCCAACATCTCTTCACAACTATTTTGCAATTTATATGGCACAGCTGTCAGTGTTTTGGTGCTTAAATGAAATTGGTATATGTTTTTATTCATCACACTTTTCTTTAACCATTTATGTTCTTTAATACAGGGCCGACATACAAGTTCTTTACTTTTTGTGCTGCAATTAATTAACTAGTGCTGCAATTAATTGGTTGTAATTTTGGGTAGATCAGACATTTCCATGTCTGTGTTTGCTGCATGTGTGACAACTCCACCAGTCCTATTTATGATATCATTCCCAAAAATGATACCTTTTAAAAAAAAATATTTGAAAAATAGTTTTTTTAATCAATTAGTATATTTGAATTTAACCACAATATTTGTTGTATTATTCGTTCTGTCTTTTCAGGTGGATTAAACTGAAATTGCAACCAACTTTCTAAGGCTTGTTTAAAAAATAAAGATATTTTGGAGATTATTTCATTTTCAAACAAACGAAAGTGGGCCGGTGTAATGTGAATAAAGGGGAAAATGCCCTACTTAAACATTGGTAGAAATGTCTCATCCTATTTACTAGAGAACCAGTTTGGACTCAATATAACTTTTGTGTGACTGATTCCTTTAGTGAGAGGTTTGATGCTTTAATATTTAATGATTTCTGCCCTCCGAATTCATATTCATTATATAATTAGGCCCTTTTAATTTAATCTGGCTTGCCGTTCCAAATAAAATTGAATACTTTATGTTCATATAATTTAAAAAGCAGGAAAGTAGCAACTTTGCATTGGGCCTGTATGTACGATTGCTTTTAGAAAGAAGGCCTAACTTAGCTGTGGGTTTTCTGTTCAATACAGTATAGACTACTAGTGGATAGTCTTTGTTTGAGTGAAGTGGTGTGTGTTCTGACATTACCTACCACCCCCCCCCTTCTCCCCCCTGCAGAGTTGCAGCCCTCAGAGCATCTACTGGTCGAAAGTTCTGTGTGGCTGCCACTCAACGTGGTCTCCAACGGCAACTCCTCCAGCAGCTCGCAGGCGGTGGGCGTGACCAAAATCGCTAAGTCTGTCATCGCCCCATTGGCCCAGCAGCACGTGTCAGTCTTCATGCTCTCGACCTATCAGACGGACTTCATCCTGGTGAGTCCCCTGTCTCTGTGACCCCTCCAGTTATTACCTGCTGGGGCTTATTGAGTTGTCTGATGTGATTCTTTATCATTGTTTTTCAACGTAATAGGTCTACATTTCTCTCTGAACATTCTGTAACGTTACTCCCTCCTAACCGTGCCACTGGTACCTAACCATTACAACAGTTGCTAAGCAATAGCCATAGGCGTCATGCCCATAGGGGGCACAAGGGCACAGATTTGTCCTAATTGTTCAGATTTTAAATGAATTACTGAACTTCCATTTTAAGCCCACGTTTTATCATTATTTATAAAAAAGGAGGGGGCACACTCACTGGACCAAGTAAAGTGTACCCCCCCCCCCCCTATTTTCCCAAGTAAGTGGTTCCTTCCAAGGTGCGCCACAGAGCAAAGACACACAGGGTTTGATCTGCCTATAGCTGCCCGTGATGTGCAGGACTCTCAGGAGGTATGCTTGTAAATTAATTTGATCAAGCTATGTAGCCTACTGATTCCTTCTTGATGAGTAAATCATTAAAAAAACAAACATTTATTGGTTCTCTCTAATACCTCATAACTAGCCACCAAGCCATTTTAGGCTATTAATCAAGTTTGTGTAGCTTGTCTAATTATCTTAGCTGGCATGCCTGCTGACAAGATTGCTAGACTTTAGAAAAGCAAGCAATAACTATATACTGAATAAGACTCACATTCCTTTCAATATTTTACCCAGATTTTAGCAGAGATGCAGATAAGCATATTTGGTTCCTTTAAAAAAGAACCATCAGTCAGGAGGATACAGACAGCTCAAGAGGTATGCTTTAATATGCAGAAAAATAAACAGACTTATTACATAGAATTAAGCATAATGATTATGGCTCTATTGCAGGGATAAGTTGTTTCAGGTGTTTGAAAAAATGCTAAATTCTCAAACTCAAATCTGCCATCCTCACTTACTTTGTGTCCCCTCAAATCCTTGTCAAAAAGAGCATTTTACAAAATGGTGGGAGCAGTGGGTCAAAGTGTTGCATGTTACGGAAGACGCCGATGATAAGGTGTGATGAAGTAGGTATAGCTTTGCAATGCAGTTGGATTTGTCCCACTCCAAACGTAAGATAAATGTTATAAGTACAAATAGGCCACGAGTCCATTTGAAGTAATATAAGTGACTACAATGTAGCTTTTTAAAAATTCTCTCTCTCAATGTCACTGACTGTCAGCCCGTATGTTGTCCGCTCACTGTAGGTGAGGGAGAAGGACCTGGTTGTAGTTATTAATAGTGTCTTACTGTAGGTGAGGGAGAAGGACCTGGTTATAGTGATTAATAGTGTCTTACTGTAGGTGAGGGAGAAGGACCTGGTTGTAGTTATTAATAGTGTCTTACTGTATGTGAGTGAGAAGGACCTGGTTGTAGTTATTAATAGTGTCTTACTGTAGGTGAGGGAGAAGGACATGGTTATAGTTATTAATAGTGTCTTACTGTAGGTGAGGGAGAAGGACCTGGTTGTAGTTATTAATAGTGTCTTACTGTAGGTGAGGGAGAAGGACCTGGCTGTAGTTATTAATAGTGTCTTACTGTAGGTGAGGGAGAAGGACCTGGTTGTAGTTATTAATAGTGTCTTACTGTAGGTGAGGGAGAAGGACCTGGTTGTAGTTATTAATAGTGTCTTACTGTAGGTGAGGGAGAAGGACCTGGTTGTAGTTATTAATAGTGTCTTACTGTAGGTGAGGGAGAAGGACCTGGTTGTAGTTATTAATAGTGTCTTACTGTAGGTGAGGGAGAAGGACCTGGTTGTAGTTATTAATAGTGTCTTACTGTAGGGGAGGGAGAAGGACCTGGTTATAGTTATTAATAGTGTCTTACTGTAGGTGAGGGAGAAGGACCTGGTTGTAGTTATTAATAGTGTCTTACTGTAGGGGAGGGAGAAGGACCTGGTTGTAGTTATTAATAGTGTCTTACTGTAGGTGAGGGAGAAGGACCTGGTTATAGTTATTAATAGTGTCTTACTGTAGGTGAGGGAGAAGGACCTGGTTGTAGTTATTAATAGTGTCTTACTGTAGGTGAGGGAGAAGGACCTGGTTGTAGTTATTAATAGTGTCTTACTGTAAGTGAGGGAGAAGGACCTGGTTATAGTTATTAATAGTGTCTTACTGTAGGTGAGGGAGAAGGACCTGGTTGTAGTTATTAATAGTGTCTTACTGTAGGTGAGGGAGAAGGACCTGGTTATAGTTATTAATAGTGTCTTACTGTAGGTGAGGGAGAAGGACCTGGTTGTAGTTATTAATAGTGTCTTACTGTAGGTGAGGGAGAAGGACCTGGTTGTAGTTATTAATAGTGTCTTACTGTAGGTGAGGGAGAAGCACCTGGTTGTAGTTATTAATAGTGTCTTACTGTAGGTGAGGGAGAAGGACCTGGTTGTAGTTATTAATAGTGTCTTACTGTAGGTGAGGGAGAAGGACCTGGTTGTAGTTATTAATAGTGTCTTACTGTAGGTGAGGGAGAAGGACCTGGTTATAGTTATTAATAGTGTCTTACTGTAGGGGAGGGAGAAGGACCTGGTTGTAGTTATTAATAGTGTCTTACTGTAGGTGAGGGAGAAGGACCTGGTTATAGTTATTAATAGTGTCTTACTGTAGGTGAGGGAGAAGGACCTGGTTATAGTTATTAATAGTGTCTTACTGTAGGTGAGGGAGAAGGACCTGGTTATAGTTATTAATAGTGTCTTACTGTAGGTGAGGGAGAAGGACCTGGTTATAGTTATTAATAGTGTCTTACTGTAGGTGAGGGAGAAGGACCTGGTTGTAGTTATTAATAGTGTCTTACTGTAGGTGAGGGAGAAGGACCTGGTTGTAGTTATTAATAGTGTCTTACTGTAGGTGAGGGAGAAGGACCTGGTTGTAGTTATTAATAGTGTCTTACTGTAGGTGAGGGAGAAGGACCTGGTTGTAGTTATTAATAGTGTCTTACTGTAGGTGAGGGAGAAGGACCTGGTTATAGTTATTAATAGTGTCTTACTGTAGGTGAGGGAGAAGGACCTGGTTGTAGTTATTAATAGTGTCTTACTGTAGGTGAGGGAGAAGGACCTGGTTGTAGTTATTAATAGTGTCTTACTGTAGGTGAGGGAGAAGGACCTGGTTATAGTTATTAATAGTGTCTTACTGTAGGGGAGGGAGAAGGACCTGGTTGTAGTTATTAATAGTGTCTTACTGTAGGTGAGGGAGAAGGACCTGGTTATAGTTATTAATAGTGTCTTACTGTAGGGGAGGGAGAAGGACCTGGTTATAGTTATTAATAGTGTCTTACTGTAGGTGAGGGAGAAGGACCTGGTTGTAGTTATTAATAGTGTCTTACTGTAGGTGAGGGAGAAGGACCTGGTTGTAGTTATTAATAGTGTCTTACTGTAGGTGATGGAGAAGGACCTGGTTGTAGTTATTAATAGTGTCTTACTGTAGGTGAGGGAGAAGGACCTGGTTGTAGTTATTAATAGTGTCTTACTGTAGGTGAGGGAGAAGGACCTGGTTGTAGTTATTAATAGTGTCTTACTGTAGGTGAGGGAGAAGGACCTGGTTGTAGTTATGGTTATAGTTATTAATAGTGTCTTACTGTAGGTGAGGGAGAAGGACCTGGTTATAGTTATTAATAGTGTCTTACTGTAGGTGAGGGAGAAGGACCTGGTTGTAGTTATTAATAGTGTCATACTGTAGGTGAGGGAGAAGGACCTGGTTGTAGTTATTAATAGTGTCTTACTGTAGGTGAGGGAGAAGGACCTGGTTATAGTTATTAATATTGTCTTACTGTAGGTGAGGGAGAAGGACCTGGTTGTAGTTATTAATAGTGTCTTACTGTAGGTGAGGGAGAAGGACCTGGTTATAGTTATTAATAGTGTCTTACTGTAGGTGAGGGAGAAGGACCTGGTTATAGTTATTAATAGTGTCTTACTGTAGGTGAGGGAGAAGGACCTGGTTATAGTTATTAATAGTGTCTTACTGTAGGTGAGGGAGAAGGACCTGGTTATAGTTATTAATAGTGTCTTACTGTAGGTGAGGGAGAAGGACCTGGTTATAGTTATTAATAGTGTCTTACTGTAGGTTATTAATAGTGTCTTACTGTAGGTGAGGGAGAAGGACCTGGTTATAGTTATTAATAGTGTCTTACTGTAGGTGAGGGAGAAGGACCTGGTTGTAGTTATTAATAGTGTCTTACTGTAGGTGAGGGAGAAGGACCTGGTTGTAGTTATTAATAGTGTCTTACTGTAGGTGAGGGAGAAGCACCTGGTTGTAGTTATTAATAGTGTCTTACTGTAGGTGAGGGAGAAGGACCTGGTTGTAGTTATTAATAGTGTCTTACTGTAGGTGAGGGAGAAGGACCTGGTTGTAGTTATTAATAGTGTCTTACTGTAGGTGAGGGAGAAGGACCTGGTTATAGTTATTAATAGTGTCTTACTGTAGGGGAGGGAGAAGGACCTGGTTGTAGTTATTAATAGTGTCTTACTGTAGGTGAGGGAGAAGGACCTGGTTATAGTTATTAATAGTGTCTTACTGTAGATGAGGGAGAAGGACCTGGTTGTAGTTATTAATAGTGTCTTACTGTAGGTGAGGGAGAAGCACCTGGTTGTAGTTATTAATAGTGTCTTACTGTAGGTGAGGGAGAAGGACCTGGTTGTAGTTATTAATAGTGTCTTACTGTAGGTGAGGGAGAAGGACCTGGTTGTAGTTATTAATAGTGTCTTACTGTAGGTGAGGGAGAAGGACCTGGTTATAGTTATTAATAGTGTCTTACTGTAGGTGAGGGAGAAGGACCTGGTTGTAGTTATTAATAGTGTCTTACTGTAGGTGAGGGAGAAGGACCTGGTTATAGTTATTAATAGTGTCTTACTGTAGGTGAGGGAGAAGGACCTGGTTGTAGTTATTAATAGTGTCTTACTGTAGGTGAGGGAGAAAGACCTGGTTGTAGTTATTAATAGTGTCTTACTGTAGGTGAGGGAGAAGGACCTGGTTATAGTTATTAATAGTGTCTTACTGTAGGTGAGGGAGAAGGACCTGGTTATAGTTATTAATAGTGTCTTACTGTAGGTGAGGGAGAAGGACCTGGTTGTAGTTATTAATAGTGTCTTACTGTAGGTGAGGGAGAAGGACCTGGTTGTAGTTATTAATAGTGTCTTACTGTAGGTGAGGGAGAAGGACCTGGTTATAGTTATTAATAGTGTCTTACTGTAGGTGAGGGAGAAGGACCTGGTTGTAGTTATTAATAGTGTCTTACTGTAGGTGAGGGAGAAGGACCTGGTTGTAGTTATTAATAGTGTCTTACTGTAGGTGAGGGAGAAGGACCTGGTTGTAGTTATTAATAGTGTCTTACTGTAGGTGAGGGAGAAGGACCTGGTTGTAGTTATTAATAGTGTCTTACTGTAGGTGAGGGAGAAGGACCTGGTTGTAGTTATTAATAGTGTCTTACTGTAGGTGAGGGAGAAGGACCTGGTTATAGTTATTAATAGTGTCTTACTGTAGGTGAGGGAGAAGGACCTGGTTGTAGTTATTAAGGGTGTCTTACTGTAGGTGAGGGAGAAGGACCTGGTTATAGTTATTAATAGTGTCTTACTGTAGGTGAGGGAGAAGGACCTGGTTGTAGTTATTAATAGTGTCTTACTGTAGGTGAGGGAGAAGGACCTGGTTGTAGTTATTTGTAGTGTCTTACTGTAGGTGAGGGAGAAGGACCTGGTTGTAGTTATTAATAGTGTCTTACTGTAGGTGAGGGAGAAGGACCTGGTTGTAGTTATTAATAGTGTCTTACTGTAGGTGAGGGAGAAGGACCTGGCTGTCGTTATTAACACACTGGAGGAGGAGTTCAACATCTACAGAGAGGTGGGGGGAGAGTACTCTGCTGTTCTCAGCCAAGATGTCCACAATGGCTTCCAGAAGAACGGCAAAGAAGGTACGTCGCAGCAGAGAGAGGGGGGGGGGGCTGAATGTATTGGAGGGAGTCACAGAAAGGGACAGCCATAGAGAAACGGTAATATCAGTCTGTGCTCTTTTTTAAGGGAACTATGGGTAACAGAATAGCCATGTTTTACAATAATATCCCCCCATATGATAAAGTGAAAACATGCTTGTACTCTATAACACTACTTCTCACTGTCCCAGTGCTATAGGTTATTTCAGGTTGGGTTCAGGTTCTAAACTATTATTCCCCTTTCTGTTTCATATCCAGCCCCCCAGCTGACAGTGCACCCTTTGCTGATACCTCAGAACCAGTTCTGTGTGATGAGTCTGGACCCAGACACTCTGCCTGCCATCGCAACAACACTCATCGACGTTCTCTTCTACTCCAACAGGTGAGCTCTGCTCCGCTCAAAGCCCTTGTCCCTTTTATCAGAGTTGTTGCCTTACCAGTTCAAGTCAATATGGCTGTAGTGTGAAATCCTTACTTAGGGTAATGGTTCCGCCATATTTTTGTTTAAAAAAAAACTTGTTTTAATAAGTGGTCTTATTCTGAGTCTGTGGTGTAAAATGATTTTCTTCCTCAGTCCTAAAGAGGGCGCTCTTCCCAGCCAGGACCTGGACTGTATCAAGTTCTTTTCCTTCTCTCTGATCGATGGCTACGTCTCTCTGGTCATGGACACAGAGGCACAAAGACAGTAAGACTCATCTCCTCGTACCTCTCTTACCCCTCTTACATCAAAGTTTCACTTTGTGGGTGGCCTATCGATTAGAGCGTTGGGCCAGTAACCAAAAGGTTGCTAGTTAGAATCCTTGAGTCAAGACGGTAAAACATTTCTGTGCCCTTCAGCAAAGCACTTCACCCTAATTGCTCCAGGGTCCCCATTGATAATGGCTGACCCTGGCCGTGACTCCACTCTCTGAGGGTCTTAAGATATGGAAAAACCACACTCCCCCTATCTCAATTTCACACATGCGTATAATACACACAAGAAATAGGACATATAAGCACCCACCTAATTATTATTTTAAATATTTTTTTTCTTAGCAGTCAAACTGCCGACGTGTTCACACAATGCAGAGTTTGAGAAGACTAAAAATTAGACTACCAATGGTCAATAGCTAATTGTAAGTAGAAGTTGGGTTTCAGTTCAACATCTGTCTGTGGAATGTCACTCCTGAACTCAGAGCAACGTGTTCTACGTGGGCCACGTTTTCATTGGTCTGTACATTGAGTCTGGAGTGGGATACTTGTTATTTGGCCATTGGCCAAGTTGTCCTGCAAGGACTTCTGATTGGTCAACCCCAGGCTAGGGTGGGGGGTTATAAGTGGCATCCTGTCCTTTGTTCTGGGGGGAAATGCTGAGGACAGGGGGAGACTGAACATCTGACTCCCACCATAACATTTTGATTTGTCCTCTCTGAATAAACCTATTTTTCTCCCCCTGATTTGCTTTGGAGTTTAGACGTAAGTGTCACGTGTAAACAACATGTTATGTGTCAGTTTACTATTTCATATCAGACAATGAACATGAAATGTCCATCTTATACAATGAAATAAATCTTATAAGACAACCTAATGCTTAGCATGACTGTAATATAATACATTTAGCTAAAATAGGCATATCACAAAGAACAATAACAACTTATTTTATGGTATAAAAAAAAAAGATTAGGCTAGTTAATGTGCAGCCGGCACTCCTGGATCTGGACCTAAAGTGACATCGCAAAGTATTCAGACCCTTTTTTGTTATTATTCCACATTTTGTTACATTACAGCCTCATTTTAAAATGGATTACTTAAAAAAAAAAATATCTAGTTTACCTGACAGTGCAGTCGCTTTTCTCCAGTTTACCTCACAGTGCTGCAGCTTTTCTCCAGTTTACCTCACAGTGCTGCAGCTTTTCTCCAGTTTACCTCACAGTGCTGCAGCTTTTCTCCAGTTTACCTGACAGTGCAGCAGCTTTTCTCCAGTTTACCTGACAGTGCAGCAGCTTTTCTCCAGTTTACCTCACAGTGCAGCAGCTTTTCTCCAGTTTACCTGACAGTGCAGCAGCTTTTCTCCAGTTTACCTCACAGTGCAGCAGCTTTTCTCCAGTTTACCTGACAGTGCAGCAGCTTTTCTCCAGTTTACCTGACAGTGCAGAAGCTTTTCTCCAGTTTACCTGACAGTGCAGCAGCTTTTCTCCAGTTTACCTCACAGTGCTGCAGCTTTTCTCCAGTTTACCTGACAGTGCAGCAGCTTTTCTCCAGTTTACCTGACAGTGCAGCAGCTTTTCTCCAGTTTACCTCACAGTGCTGCAGCTTTTCTCCAGTTTACCTGACAGTGCAGCAGCTTTTCTCCAGTTTACCTGACAGTGCAGCAGCTTTTCTCCAGTTTACCTGACAGTGCAGCCACTTTTCTCCAGTTTACCTCACAGTGCAGCAGCTTTTCTCCAGTTTACCTGACAGTGCAGCCACTTTTCTCCAGTTTACCTCACAGTGCAGCAGCTTTTCTCCAGTTTACCTGACAGCGCTGCAGCTTTTCTCCAGTTTACCTCACAGTGCAGCCGCTTTTCTCCAGTTTACCTGACAGTGCAGCAGCTTTTCTCCAGTTTACCTGACAGCGCTGCAGCTTTTCTCCAGTTTACCTCACAATGCAGCCGCTTTTCTCCAGTTTACCTGACAGTGCAGCAGCTTTTCTCCAGTTTACCTGACAGCGCTGCAGCTTTTCTCCAGTTTACCTGACAGCGCTGCAGCTTTTCTCCAGTTTACCTGACAGTGCAGCAGCTTTTCTCCAGTTTACCTGACAGCGCTGCAGCTTTTCTCCAGTTTACCTCACAGTGCAGCAGCTTTTCTCCAGTTTACCTGACAGCGCTGCAGCTTTTCTCCAGTTTACCTCACAGTGCAGCCGCTTTTCTCCAGTTTACCTGACAGCGCTGCAGCTTTTCTCCAGTTTACCTCACAGTGCCGCAGCTTTTCTCCAGTTTACCTGACAGTGCAGCAGCTTTCTTTTCCAGTGGGTTTTGTCTGTATTCCACCCTATCTAGTGTTTTATGAAATTGCAACTGTAGATTTCCTTGCTGAGCTCCTATGTGATAGGGTCGAGTCTCTAGATTACCTTGCTGAGCTCCTATGTGATAGGGTCGAGTCTCTACATTTACATTTACATTTAAGTCATTTAGCAGACGCTCTTATCCAGAGCGACTTACATGCTGAGCTCCTATGTGATAGGGTCGAGTCTCTAGATTTCCTTGCTGAGCTCCTATGTGATAGGGTCGAGTCTCTAGATTTCCTTGCTGAGCTCCTATGTGATAGGGTCGAGTCTCTACATTTACATTTACATTTAAGTCATTTAGCAGACGCTCTTATCCAGAGCGACTTACATGCTGAGCTCCTATGTGATAGGGTCGAGTCTCTAGATTTCCTTGCTGAGCTCCTATGTGATAGGGTCGAGTCTCTAGATTTCCTTGCTGAGCTCCTATGTGATAGGGTCGAGTCTCTAGATTTCCTTGCTGAGCTCCTATGTGATAGGGTCGAGTCTCTAGATTTCCTTGCTGAGAAATCTTATAAGACAACCCTATGCTTAGCATGACTGTAATATAGTACATTTCCATCTTAAAAACTCTCCTTCACCCTGGTGTGAAGGAGCGCAATGGCAGAACAGACCGTGTACAGGCTATTACATGCCAATGGAGTAACCTATACTCATAGATTTTTCACAACATCTAAATGGATTGGCTTCCCTTCTCCAAAACTCTCCCTACTGAACTAAGAAGTGAACAAACACACTATACAGTGCAAAGCCCACCTCATGATCTCCTGTCCTGCCTTCTAGTCCACACTGTTTTGATCTTCCATCAGCTAGGAGTTGTCCTTTGCGGAAGATCTGTGGTCACAATTCAAGTTTTAGGAAATCAAATGCATCATATTTTTTTACCAAGGCCAATTATTTTCCCATTTCGATCTTATATGACAACACTATGCTTGACATAAATTGTATCGGAAATTTTGCGCGGAAACCTGCTAGGTCCTAAAAGTCCTCGCCTCCAGTCCTAAAAGTCCTCGCCTCCAGTCCTAAAAGTCCTCGCCTCCAGTCCTAAAAGTCCTCGCCTCCAGTCCTAAAAGTCCTCGCCTCCAGTCCTAAAAGTCCTCGCCTCCAGTCCTAAAAGTCCTCGCCTCCAGTCCTAAAAGTCCTCGCCTCCAGTCCTAAAAGTCCTCACCTCCAGTCCTAAAAGTCCTCGCCTCCAGTCCTAAAAGTCCTCGCCTCCAGTCCTGAAAAAGAACTCGCCTCCAGTCCTAAAAGTCCTCGCCTCCAGTCCTAAAAGTTCGCCTCCGGTCCTAAAGTCCTCACCTCCAGTCCGAAAAGTCCTCGCCTCCAGTCCTAAAAGTCCTCGCCTCCAGTCCTAAAAGTCCTCGCCTCCAGTCCTTCATGTATCCAATTTTTGTTGACTAACAAATAGCCTACCAAATGGCATAAATTATCAGCAAAAACATATCAAAAGAACAATAGAAATGAAATGTTTCAAGTTGTCACATGCACAAGTACAGTGAAATGCCTTTCTTGCGAGCACTAAACATAACAATGCAGTAATCAATAACAATGTAATACAAAAAATAACATGAGGCCTAGTGCTTATTTGACTCTATGCACCTTGCTTTATTTGAAAGGACTTGACGATGGTTAGTTTGAGACTTAGAGGAAAACAGTGCAACGGGTAATGATAGGCCTACACAGTTGAAGACATGACGCACAGGCCCCAAGGACTATAAGCAGAGCAGCGAGGTTGATGGATACCTTCGAGACAGTGGATTGATGCATGTTGTATATATTACTATTGTTATTAAACCTTTGCCTGCAGTCCCATATAAGACATGTCAAACTCACAGAGGGCCGAGTGTCTGTGGGTTTACGCTCTTCCCTTGTACTTGATTGAGGAATTAAGGTCACTGGTTAGTAAGGAACTCTCCTCACCTGGTTGTCTGGGTCTGAATTGAAAGGAAAAAACAAAAACCAGCAGACACTAGGCCTTCCATTGAATGAGTTTGAAACCCCTGTTGAAAGAGGACACTTCTTTTGAGCCTAAAATAAAGAAAATAGAATAAAGAAATATGTAGACCCTCCCGTAGTTGAGACTTTACGGTATTATAATAGCACTATGGCTCCAGGCTATTTTTATCAAGAGTCAGGCGTCACACAGACGTTAGTCAGGCGTTCAATGGTAGGCAATAGCCAGATGGTGGTGCTGTTGCTCCTCCTGAATTCTGGCCTGTGATACCTGGCCTGTGATACTTGGTAGCAGCAATGATCAACACTGTGTGTGTGTGTCTGTGTGTATTCTAGGTTCCCTGCTGATCTTCTCTTCACAAGTTCCTCCAGGGAGCTGTGGAGGATGGTGCGCATTGGGGGACAGCCTCTGGGTTTCGGTAAACTACCTTTTAATCCATCCTCTGAAAGACCCACTATAAGTAGGTTAAGATCATGCCCAACTCTAACGTGGGTAGACTGATACTTATACTGATACTACCAATACTTCATTGTTAATCTCTCAATCTCTCTTCTCTTCTCCAGACGAGTGTGGCATTGTTGCCCAGATATCCCAGCCCTTAGCCGACAACGACATCTCAGCCTATTATATCAGCACCTTCAGCTTCGACCATGCCCTGGTGAGCAAGCCTTTAGCTGCTGATGTGACAGCCACTGGCACCCAGCTTTACACTACAGAACATGGAGTATAGAACTTTAGAAGAGGGTATGTTCTGATTCTGACCAACAGAAGGCACTGTTCACCCCTGGATAAAGGGTAGCGTGTAGTTTATTGACTGTGATAGTTATTTTATCCAAGAATACAGTAGCAGGTGTTTGCAACGGGGCTTATAAACATCACAAGAATGTCGGCGGCGCTATCAGATGACAGAATGAACGTTTGATTTGTCAGAGGAAGCTAAATCAACCGCTTCCTGTGGACTTTCCAGCTTTTGTTGGTCTGACGTGTCTTCTGCACTATCTGCATAGTTGACACCTGAATGACACTGATAGTTTGACGTGAGATACCTGACTGAGAGATAAGCTGTCAGAATACTTCTCATGCTGAAGACAATCAGATTATAAATGGAAAACCATCCACATTGCGGAACCTGACATATTGCTTCCGGACAAGCTAAACACCTTCTTCGCCCACTTAGAGGATAACACAGTGCCACCGACGCGGGCCGCTCCCGAGGACTGTAAGCTCTAGTTCTCCGTGGCCGACGTGAGTAAGACGTTTAAGCGTGTTAACCCCCTCAAGGCTGCCGGCCCAGATGGCATCCCTAGCCGCGTCCTCCGAGCATGTGCAGACCTGCTGGCTGGAGTGTTTACGGACATATTCAATCTCTCCCTATCACGGTCTGCTCTCCCCACTTGGTGGCACGTCCTGGGCACGTCCTTGTTATTGAATTCTGAGACGCATATTGAAGATGTTAGAAGAACTGTCCACATTTAACCGTCAACAAGATGAGTAGGCCTAACGAACATTAAAAGCACTAGCATATGTCAATCCACTCTCCTCCATTAGTACAAAAGTTGACCTATTCTAAAAGATGTCCTTCTGTGCAATTAATACATTTTCCAAATACACTCTGGGACAGTTGTGGGATGTGATAGATCCCAAATTAATACAAACACACACATTAAATAAAACACTTTTAAAAGCAATGTGGCTGATGCAACACGTTTAGCTTAAAATGTTGATAAACTATTAGGCTATTTCTTCATATTTATAAGTGCAGCAATGCGCACATAGCAGTTGGCTATAAGCGCAAATATTCAAAAATGCAATTAACTAATGACCATCAGCAGTATCAGAGCTTGAAGAAGCCTAGTTACCATGACTAAACGGTCACGTGGAATTTGACTGCGGTCATGACTGGTGACCTCCGGTGTGGCGGTAATACTGTCACCGTAACAGCCTCACTTCAGCACCATAGTACCCTCCAAGCTCATCATTAAGCTCGGGACCCCCAGTCTGAACCCTACCCTGTGCAACTGGGTCTTGGACTTCCTGATGGGCCGCCCCCCAGGTGGTTAAGGTCGGCAAAAACACCTCCACTATGCTGATCCTCAAGAATGTGTGCTCAGCCCCCTCCTGTACACCCTGTTCATCCATGACTGCGTGGCCACACACGCCTCCAACTCAACCATCCAGTTTCCAGACAACACAACAGCGGTAGCCTGATTACCAACAACGATGAGACAGCCTAGATGGAGGAGGTGAGAGCTTTGGCGGAGTGGTGCCAGGAAAATAACCTCTCCCTCAACGTCAACAAAATGAGGAGCTGATCTTGGACTTCAGGAGACAGCAGAGTGAGCTCGCCTCAATCCAAATGAAAGGACCACAGTAGAGAAGGGGAAATGCTTCAAGTTCCTTGTCGTACACATTGCTGACAATCTAAAATGGTCCACCCACGCAGACCGCGTGGTGAAGAAAGCGCAACAGCGCCTCTTCAACCTCAGGAGGCTGAAGAAATTTGTCTTAGCCCCTAAGACTCTCTTTACAGATGCACAATTGAGAGTGTCCTGTTTGACTGTATCACCGCCTGGTACAGCAACTGCACCATCGTAACCGCAGGGCTCTCCTGCGGGGTAACACGCTTGCCCTCCAGGACATCTACAGCACCCGGTGTCACAGGAGGGCCAAGAAGATCATCAAGAACCTCAGCCACCCGAGCCACAGTCTGTTCACCCCGCTATCATCCAGAAGGAGAGGTCAGTACAGCTGCATCAAAGCTGGGACCGAGAGAAGGAAAAACAGCTTCCAGCTTAAATAGTCATCACTAGCCAGCCTCCACCCAGTACCCTGCCCTGAACTTAGTCACTGTCACTAACAGGCTACCGCCTGGTAACTCAACTCTGCACCTTAGAGGCTAATGCCTATGTACATTGACATGGAACACTGGTCACTTTAATAATGGAACACTGCTCACTTTAATAATGGTTACATACTGTTTTTCCCATTTCATATGTACAGTTGAAGTCGGAAGTTTACATACACTTAGGTTGGAGTCATTAACTTGTTTTTCAACCACTCCAAAAATGTCTTGTTAACAAACTATAGTTTTGGCATGTCAGTTAGGACATCTACTTTGTGCATGACACACGTCATTTGTGGAATAGACAACAGTTGGCATGGGGTTTTAATCTATCAGCATTCAGGATTAGACCTGTTGTATAATGTTAGATATTACTGCACTGTTGGAGCTAGGAACACAAGCATTTCGCTGCACCCGCAATAACATCTGCTAAATATGTGTATGTGACCAATAACATTTAATAATAATAATATATGCCATTTAGCAGACGCTTTTATCCAAAGCGACTTACAGTCATGTATGCATACATTCTACGTATGGGTGGTCCCGGGAATCAAACCCACTACCCTGGCGTTACAAGCGCCATGCTCTACCAACTGAGCTACAGAAGGACCACATTTGATTTAAGATGCTGATGGAGTAGGAATTGGACCCATATTCCATTCTGTTCTCTTCTCCTGTTCTACTGTAGGTACCTGAAGAGGACATAGTGAGTGTGACTGAGATGCTCCGGCAGCACAGGAAAGAGCCAGCCTGCTGATGGCAATCTGGCGGCTTGGTCCATACTACACCCCTCTCCGTGTCCTGGGGCAGTACAGGTCTGAAGAGAGATGCGAACTCCGTGCCTAGACTAGCACTGCAGCGTGAGCAGTATTAACCATAAACTTTGTTGCCATGACCACCAAAAGCGCTTCAAGGAAGGGGTGTCTGAAGAGAGCCTCTTGTCTTCCCAGAATTCCCTGGGAGACGCATTGTTTGGAGGCTGCCAGGACCCCTGACCAATGGGACAAGGGGATTGGTGAACTGAAGTACTGTTGTGATGATGGTAACACTGTACTTAAGGCCTGCAGGTATAATGCATTATGATGCGGTTGTTTTCATTAGAAGACTTGTTATAGGCATATATAACCCCCCCATGTCTTGTTACCGTCTCATAAAGATCCTGACTAAATAACAGCCTTCGAGTCATAGCCCATGCCTTGTAATAACGCATTATAAAGGCTTGTACATGTTTATAACATGTAATAATGCATAATACCCGCAGTTTATAAAATGTAACCGTGATGGATTTTCTTATGCTACTTACCTGCTTGCCGCAGGGCACAAACATGTTACTATAAACAACACGGCTGTCTTCCAGTGGTGTTCATATCGTAATGCTGTGTCAGAACGCCACCCTTTGTGTCAAAGGTCAAGTTATTTCATGGTTGAGTGCATTATGTGAAGCACAACTTATGCATTGGTAAAACATCATTCTCCACTGGTGCTTTTCTTTTCCTTTTTTTTTCACCATATCTTCACAAATTGTACTTGTAGTAAGGCACATAAATGGGCTAATCGCACCCCAATAACTGAAGACGCTCAGTGATGTCAGCACAAGTCTTATTTTGGGCAATCACATTGGAGAAAAAAAGACACCCCCCAAAAAAAGTTTGAGGTGTATTGGTGGAAATTAGTGTTAATTGTTAAACATATCAGAATGATATTTTCTTGAAAAACATACGCAGGCAATACTAGGGGGAAAAAATAACATGCCATGATTTATCCAGGTTAAAGAGTAGCTTTATTCCGTGATGCAGTTTCAACATCAATATTTTTTTAAGGGTCAACATTTCTGTACTTTATTGTCTTATTCTTCAATTTTCTTTTTCAATTTGCACAATGAAGACATTTATTATTAAATAATGTATTGGTTCTGGACTTCATAATGGATACCTTGTCACCTCATTTTTCCCCCAGTTAACATTTGATTGTTAATTTACTTTTGTATGGATGAATTTACACTAAAATAGCTTAGATATGGGTTTGAGGCATTACACATGCTAAGTTATGCAATGTCTTCATGACAACTGTTGTGTTTCTTCAGTCTTGTTGAGTGGACTTGTAATCTATATTAGATGAGTGGGTGTGCATTTAAATGGGAGGAGAAAGTTCCACACTAAAACATGACATTTTTATAGAAATTCTAAGAAAATGTGACATTTCCTTTATTGGTTGTGGTTGAGACACTCGTATATTAGAGTTGATCAAGTCATCATAAGTGTCTCGTTCGCACACCAGCACAGAAGAACTCTTAACAGACTTACAATATGTTTGGTAAATATTTTTACTGTACTCTTACAACAACAGTTAACCATTTGTGACATACTTGGATTGTTAAAAGAATAACCTACTATTGTTGGTGATTGTCAAGTTTTTGTGTGCATGCGTAAAGTGTGTGTTAAGTATACATACACACTGTGTAGCAAACATTGTAATAACCATGTTGCCCTTCACCAGATTTACTCAGTGTCTTTCTAGTGATCATGTTGGAGACGGCACGTGCAGCACCCCACTCTGGAAATGTGGACAAGTATCAGAAGGCTTTAGAACAAACCATAGAGCTTTCCAAACTGTCAGATCATGAAGCTGGCATCCTCCTGACTAGTTACGTAAGTAACAAGATAGAATGGAGGTGGTTCGGTCAATATTTTTTGCCCGAGACCTGATTAATTGCATTAGCTCCCCAGGTTAATGACTGGGCTTTATCTCAGTGGGCTAACCAAGTATTGAGGGACTGTAGGGAACCGGGGGTCACCGTGACAAATCATAGTGATGGCCACTTCTGGCGAATGAATTTCCCAAATTCCCCATGATTCGAAGTGATGACTTAACCCGTGATCTCATATGGTTTTCTCAGAACTGCCCGTCGCAGTGTCACAGCCATTATTGTTTGAAGCTCAACTTTCTGCCAATATTCCACAGGGTTAGACAGTGATGACTGTTAACCCACATGATTTCGTATGCTTTTCTCTGAACTGTATTATTCATGGGAAAGCTGTAACTACAGTGTAACAACCACCGATTCAGATCATAGGCTGTGACGGTACCTTTTTACACTGCTCAGCATAGTTCTGAACTATACTAGAAAACAGGTCAATTGCAGAATGTCAGTGAACTGATTTGAATTCCCCCCATCGTGTTTGCAGATGAAAACAAATGGCTTCCTGAACGACCAGCAGGCCCCCAGCATGGATGGTGTTCCCTCAGCAACCATCGCGGGCTCCACCCCTAAGGAGAAGCTTCGGAACATCTCCAACAAAGCCATGATCTTCCACTGGCACATCGACATGGTAACCAAATACATGACTAAGATGTTGGAGGTCTCAGATAATGACACTCAGATTCTTCTGGGTCTCCTGAGCGATTCCAGGGACCGTCTCAAGAAACTCTCTGGCCGCGTAGAGGTGCTCCTGCAGATTCTGGACCCAAACACACCCACTACTACGTCCACTAAGCCCCAAGACGTGCTCCGTGATGACTATGAGAAAAAGCTTTATGGCTGGGCTGTGCTAAACGGGCACAAGGAATGTCTGGCCATGGTGTTACAGGAAGTTGCTGGCTTTAAGGATAATAGTGTGTGAGGATTATACAAAGTGGTTGTTTGTCACCCAAGGGTGATTTTAGGATATTTATTCCAAAATAATCAGGTATTTCATGTAATTGAACAATCGGGACAAAGGCCAACCGCCAATAATATAAATGTGAAAGAGAAGAGTTTGATTGCTGCACAGTATATATTTTATATCGATTTTTTAATTGATTTTTTGTTATTATTTTTGAAACAGTCCAGAACACGGTCTTGAAACAGTCTTGAATCAAATGAATTGGTTTGCTCTTACAGTTATCAAATTTTGTATTCATATTTAAGCTACTCAGTTCACTCTCTTGAAGCTATTTTGTCCCTACTGCTCCTTGTCTATGGCGCCTCAATTATTCCCTTATGCCCCACACATGGCAGATACATTGAGGTCAATGAGGTAGTGGACGGTAAACTCAAGTAAACCCAGATTAGGGTTAGGGATCTAATTACCCACGAAGCTCAGGGATTTTGCTCATCATTTTGTTTATGACATCATCCCTGGTTGTAGGTAGCCTGGTCGAACGAGTCAAAATTGAAGGAGCATCTCCTCCTGACTGAGCTGATGCACAGGGGTGATGGTGGTTGTGGTTATAGAGTGAAGCAGAACCACGGGAAGTGGTACAGGCACTTCCCAGACAGTGAAAGGTTGTGTCCCAATTGGCACTCTATTCTCTAGCGAACTACTTTTGACCAGAGCCCAAGTAGTTCACTAAATTGGGAATAGGGTGCCATTTGGGACGCAGTCACTGGCTCCCTAATCAGTCACATCTCATGACTTCCTCCCTGCATCCTCACACAAAACAGATCGCAGGCTGACGTCTGTCAGTTTCATTCTGATGCTGGATACTAAAGCGTTGCCTATGCCATAGATGGTCATTGTATACTACAAATGTATGCATTTGTGTACTGTAGGTTGTTTTTAGGTTGCTTAATGGCCTATTTAACTGTACACTATATGGGTTTGTGTTTAAACTTGCCACTTTTGGTCTCTTAGCTATGTGGTGTTCAATTTGCACACAAAATGTATGTGCTCAATTTGTCATGCGTTTAATATGAACACCTCAAAAAGAAGAATCAAATGGGTAATGTTCCGTTCAAGAACTGGAGCTGTAGGTAGTAAACACTGTAAATGTTATTCATATTTAATTAAAAAACAATATGAATACAGTAATGAATGACTACTTTTACTGTATTTGTTTTGCCATTCATATTAAAATCTCGGTGTAGCCAAAATTCTGTTTTTCCTTTGTTTTGTATGAAATGTGTACAACAGCTGATGAAACGAACACTGTACATGTGAAACGTGTTCAGTGTTATTTCCCCAATAGTTGATGGTTGAAAATCAACACAGAACCTTAAATTCAGCTGGTTCTGCTTGGCTGGAGCTGTGGATTGCTTCAGGACATCACCAGGGAAAAATAATAAAGACTAACAAACGTCTATGCCTATGTGATTGTCTCCACCCCTCTCCAGGTGTCGCCCATCTTCCCTATGATGCCCAGTGTATTTATTATACCTGTGTTCTCTTTTTGTCTATTGCCAGGTGGTTTTGTTTGTAAAAACCTACCAGTGTTTGTTTACCTGCTCCTGCCTGGTTTCCTGCTCCTGTTTTCTAGTCCCTCCAGGTTTGGACCATTCTGCCTGCCCTGACCCTGACCCCGACCCTGAGACTGCCTGCCGTTTTGTACCTTACCCCACCGTTCTGGATTACAGACTCCTGCCTTCCCTGAGACTGCCTGCCCTTCTGGACCGTTTACACCCTTTCTGGATTACTGACCCCTGCCTGCCTTGACCTGTCGTTTACCTGCCCCTGTGGTTGTAATAAACTATTGCTGCTTCTACAGTGTCGGTATCTGGGTCTTACCTAAATGTGATATGTGGTTAATGCACTGCTCTGGTCCCCTTCCCTGCTCCACTCAGCCTGAGCAAGATTATTATTTTCTTATTCCTTTTTGACCATTTAATGGAAAACCAAACTCAGCAAAAAAAGAAACATCCTCTCACTGTCAACTGTGTTTATTTTCAGCAAACTTAACATGTGTAAATATTTGTATGAACATAATTCAACAATTGAGACAACATTAACAAGTTTCATAGACATGTGACTAACGGAAATGGAATAATGTGTCCCTGAACAAAGGCGGGGTCAAAATCAAAAGTAACAGTCAGTATCTGGTGTGGCCACCAGCTGCATTAAGTACTGCATTGCATTGGACTGCACCAGATTTGCCAGTTCTTGCTGTGAGATGTTACCCCACTCTTCCACCAAGGCATGTGTAAGTTCCCAGACATTTCTGGGGGGAATGGCCCTAGCCCTCACCCTCTGATCCAACAGGTCTCAGATGTGCTCAATTGGATTGAGATCCGGGCTCTTTGCTGGCCATGGCAGAAAATCCTGTCTTGCAGGAAATCACGCACAGCACGAGCAGTATGGCATTGTCATGCTGAAGGGTCATGTCAGGATGAGCCTACAGGAAGGGTACCACATGAGGGAGGAGGATGTCTTCCCTGTAATGCATAGCGTTGAGATTGCCTGCAATGACAACAAGCTCAGTCCGATGATACTGTGACACACCGCCTCAGACCATGATGGACACTCCGCCTCCAAATTGATCCCCCTCCAGAGCACGGGCCTCAGTGTAACACATTCCTTCGACAATAAATGCCAATCTGACCATCACCCTTGGTGAGA
Organism: Oncorhynchus gorbuscha; assembly: GCF_021184085.1. Classification (NCBI taxonomy): domain Eukaryota; kingdom Metazoa; phylum Chordata; class Actinopteri; order Salmoniformes; family Salmonidae; genus Oncorhynchus; species Oncorhynchus gorbuscha. Next base: position 83,586,444 of record NC_060177.1, on the reverse strand, counting down.
CAAAACCGAGACTGGTCAGTGAAGAGCAAACGTACCCGCCGTCACTGTCTGGTCCAGTGACGGCGGGTTTGTGCCCATAGGCAACGTTGTTGCCGGTGATGTCTGGTGAGGACCTGCCTTACATCAGACCTACAAGCTCTCAGTCCAGCCTCTCTCATCCTATTGCGGACAGTCTGAGCACTGATGGAGAGATTGTGCGATCCTGGTGTAATTCGTGATGTTCGGATGTACCGATCCTGTGCAGGTGTTGTTACACGTGGTCTGCCACTGCCAGGACAATCAGCTGTCTGTCCTGTCTCCCTGTAGCGCTGTCTTAGGCGTCTCACAGTACGGTCATTGCAATTTATTGCCCTGGCCACCTCTTCAGTCCTCATGCCTCCTTGCATCATGCCTAAGGCACGTTCACGCAGATGAGCAGGGACCCTGGGCATGTTTCTTCTGGTGTTTTTCAGAGTCCGTAGAAAGGTCTCTTTTTAGTGTCCTAAGTTTTCATAACTTTGGCCTTAATTGCTTACCGTCTGTAAGCTGTTAGTGTCTTAACGACCGTTCCACAGGTGCGCGTTCATTAATTGTTTATGTTTCATTGAACAAGCATGGGAAATAGTGTTTAAACCCTTTACAATGATCTGTTTAGTTATTTGGATTTTTACTAATTATCTTTGAAAGTTAGGGTCCTGAAAAAGGGACGTTTCTTTTTTTGCTGAGTATATTACAGCAAGTAACTTACTTGTTATCCAGAACAATTTGATATATTGAGATAAAAACAGCTGGACTGGGCCTTTAATAGATGAATACACACAACATGACAAACATGGCATTGTGAATGTATTCTGGTTCATAAATCTCATTGCATATCTTCAGCCTGAGCCGAACTTTCTGTAGTGGCAGTTGCATCACTTTCTTGCACGTCAACTTCCTGAAGTTGAGAAATAGGTAGCTGTCATGGGAATAATACCAGGTGATTCAGTGGATATTCAGACATGTAACTCGTCGGCCACAAAAAAAAACTGAAGATGTAGTTTGGTTAAGCAAATAACCACGTAAAAGGAAACATCTTAATTGATTTTTCTGATCACATTGTAAGATATGAAGGAAGTTGATCACATCCGCATAACTTTTTTTCAACATATGACGAAGCAAGATGAATATAAGACTGTGACCACTGTCAATGGGCTGAGCAACTCATTCTTGGCTAAACTGACAACATAAGCAAGGAAAAACTAAATATATAATGACATATGAGATTTTATATGTGAAGTTAACTGCAGGTAATATTATGCAACATCTGTGTCCACAACTACACTCAATTACAACATATTACAGAAAGAAAAGTTTTGCAAATGATTCACAAAAAGACCTACTCGAAAACCATGTGTACTTTAAATCATGTCTTTCAGTATTGTAAAATATTGCTGTAATTTTGCATTGACTTCTTTCCCAGGACTTCTTAAAGCATTGTGCATATTGGTGATGATGGTCACTCTGGAGGCTGACTCTTTACACCGAATGAAATCACCCAGGGGCTGCAGGGTCAAGGAGCTAACCACTCTCACCAAAACAATCATCAATGACAGCCTAACCAGCTATGTAAGTAGCTACATCTTTCCTAATATTCCATTTAACAGACACTTTTATCCAAAGCAACTTACATTGAATATATAAAAATGTTGTATGTGATCCCAGCAGGAATTGAACCCACAGCCTTACTTGTTCTGCCATTCTCTTACCAACTAAGCCACACACACCACCTGAACCAAACAGTCTTCAGTAGCTATGTTTCCATTAACTTCCCCATGGATTTTTTGTTGTTGTCTATAAATGCGATAATTGCCTTCTAGGGTGCTTTGCCATTTCAGAATTTTGTTTCGATAAAAACAGCTGTTCGTAATGACGTCACACCTAAAAATTGCGAAATACTTTTGAAGCTACGCAGGCACGTGAAGTTTCGAATAAAAATGTGGTGTTTAAAATGTTTCCGTCACTCATTTAGTTAAATTGCGCATGAATAAATTGGCGACAGCCTGTATGCCCTCCCACCTATCCGTGTCATGCCTCAGATACCCCGCGAAAGCCAGCATGGATAGAATGCAATAATTTACTAATGTGTGTCATATAATAATTCTCATGTGCCAACGTATCACCAAGGTCCGTGCCATGGGTGAAACGTACCCTCCTGAAGATCTGAAATAATTGGATGTTGAAACTTACCAGCCAACCAGAAAAGCAAGGCGATGCAGTTCAAACCCCCCATTTAAAATAATATATAGTATTTTGCCAGCATTACGCATTTAGAATGACATGTGGAGTGAAGGTTGTGGTTACATGATGACAATACGTGCCCCACGTACCTTCAAAAGTAATCGGCAATCATCATTTATTAGAAAAACAGTTTCCATCGTCATTTGTCGCAATTAAGTTCGACAAAAGAAAAATCCACCTGTAGAAAGGATAAAAATGTATCCAATCTTCCGTTTCCATTACACGTGATTTTTCTGCCAACATTTATTTTGTCGAATAAACCTGGGTCAATAGAAACCTGCCTACTGACTGACTTCAGTAACCGTGTTTACTTACATACTGTACCTGTACAATTACTACTGTTCTGTTCCCTTGGGTCCCATCATGATCCTTTCAGTTCTTTACTTATTGATCCACGCAAATTCCAACGTTTTCCTTTCTGCCAATTTGGAGAAAGACAAGTCAGTTCATGGGTCAAAATACCAACTGTTGTTACTGGGATATTAATTGCCCTCTTTATTTAACTGAGACATTCTGTCCGTGATATGTAACAACTGAAAAACATTGACTTAAAACAGAATGTACTGAAGACATTCCATCATGTCAGAGTACATATTTATGGTCTATTTTCAAATATGTTTTTCCACAGATGGCAGCCAATGGACAGAACCAACCTTTTGCCCAGGGGTTCCCAGATCTGGACCTCAACAGTACCTCACCTTCCCCTCTGGAGAGAGCTCAGTGTGGGCTACACTTCATTGGCAAGGCCCTGAAAGAAGTCCTCAAGGACCAAGAGAGTGACCTGAACCCAGATCACATATCAATGCACAACAACCTGAATGACTCTGTTTCCATGGTGGGGAGGCTATCTGCCTGTCTGAAGATAACCATTGGGGTTGACTGCACCCAGAAGCCAGCCCATCCCGAGATGCCCAAGCCCCCCTTTCAGAGGAAGCGGTGGAGCATTACCCTGCTGGAGGAGTCGCGGGACTTCCTGGTTTGGGTGGAGTCTGTAGTGGATTCCAGAATACCATTGATTCTATAATCACTGAATTATATTTTATTTATTATAATATTAATGTAATTGGTGAATTTAAGGTATTTATTCATCTTAAATGCTATTTATTCAAATGTTATGGATGCTTTCTTTTAGTACAAAGTTTCAGCATATTACCAGCTCATGTCTATCTTGACTACAGCAACATAATTTCTGTTTTCTTATAAAGCTGATTTGTATCGGAAGTTCTGCAATAATAATAATAATACCATTGCCAAACAGTGTCATGATGACATAGTTCTAATAGTTTGTGCTAAATGAAACAGTTTGCATACTTAGTGGACAGGCCTACACTGTGTTCCCTTCCCATGTGACAGTCATTAATCAAATAGCCATGAATGAACATTTGTCAGGACCTTAATATATTTTCTAATTACAAGACAGATTCTGTTTTCACAGCCTTCAGGATGATTAATTGTTTAGCTCTGGCTATGTTCCCCAAGTGGATAATTTAAAGGCATGGAGAATTATTATATCTGCAGAGGGCTACTGTGCATCCCAAATGGCACTCTATATAGGGGCGGCAGGTAGCCTAGTGGGGAGGCAGGTAGCCTAGTGGGGAGGCAGGTAGCCTAGTGGGGAGGCAGGTAGCCTAGTAGGGCGGCAGATAGCCTAGTGGGGAGGCAGGTAGCCTAGTGGGGAGGCAGGTAGCCTAGTGGGGAGGCAGGTAGCCTAGTGGGGAGGCAGGTAGCATAGTGGGGAGGCAGGTAGCCTAGTGGGGAGGCAGGTAGCATAGTGGGGAGGCAGGTAGCCTAGTGGGGAGGCAGGTAGCCTAGTGGGGAGGCAGGTAGCCTAGTGGGGAGGCAGGTAGACAAGTGGTTAAAGCATTGGGCCAGTAACCGAAAGGTTACTAGATCGAATCCCTGAGCTGATAAGGTAAAAATCTGTTGTTCTGCCCCTGAACAAGGCAGTTAACCCACTGTTCCTTGGCCATCATTGTAAATAAGAATTTGTTCTTCACTGACCAGTTAAATCAAAAAAAATATATACCTGCACCCTACATAGTGTATAAATTACAACCACTGAAAGCCCCTTCTTCAAATCAAGCGAGATGCTTCAAGCTCATCAAACACTTCTGAAATTGATGTGACACTGTCCAAGTTTCTCATCCCCCACTTTGTGAAAAAAATAAAGATGTTTAAAAAGTTTTCATTTTGTCATACTGTATATTAAAATATGCCAATTCTTGTTGATACAGCTCTGACCCCTGGTAAACATTATCCAATATATAGAATGGTTTCATAGTGTGAAATACATAACTTATTTAATAAAATACTGAGAATTTTTCTGAAAGGGTTTGCACAATGTAAACTGTAAGCCGATAACTTTCACAGTCACTTTATTAAATAACCAGTCAGTCAATATCCATGCACGACTACACACAAAAGTAGACATTCTTTAGTTTTGTTTTTATATTCAACAATAAGGACTAAACAACCAATAACAACCTTCAGTATATAATCAGGCATTAAATACAGACCTTTATAACATGGGTCGTGTTCATTTTGCACCAAACAGACAAAAACATGTGAGACTCAAACATTTTTAAACATTTTCTGTTGCGTGCCCTAATGAACATGACCATAATGTGGAACAATGGCAGCATGAGGTGAATCCTAACTGGTCTAATGAGCCCTGATGATCATCACTGATGAAGTTATGAAGCTATGCACTTATGAAGTGTAAATAATATAGCTATATCACATACAGTATTTGTCCATTGTTGTGAAGTTACGATAGTGTTCTTCAGAGCCATATGTAGAGACTGTTACTCTCATTACTTCATCAAAAGGTTCAACATGGCGTCTGTTATTGTCAGTCAAATCCCCTCTATACAGGGTTTGGTGTTCTTGGTGGCTCCCATCTGTTAAGCACCGTATGGTGTCAGACGTTTCAAGGCCATTATGTCGACACAAGATGAAGGGGAATCCCGTCTTCCCACGGAGTATCAAGGTGTGTCTCTTGGCTATTAGTTGGACTCTTAGTTTTCTTTACATTCTCGTAAGTCCCAGACAACCGTTATTAGTTTCTATACAGTCTCGTAAGTCCCAGACATCCGTTATTCGTTTCTATACAGTCTCGTAGGTCCCAGAGGACCGTTATTAGTTTCTATACAGTCTCGTAGGTCCCAGAGGACCGTTATTAGTTTCTATACAGTCTCGTAGGTCCCAGAGGACCGTTATTAGTTTCTATACAGTCTCGTAGGTCCCAGAGGACCGTTATTAGTTTCTATACAGTCTCGTAGGTCCCAGATGACCGTTATTAGTTTCTATACAGTCTCGTAGGTCCCAGAGGACCGTTATTAGTTTCTATACAGTCTTGTAGGTCCCAGAGGACCGTTATTAGTTTCTATACAGTCTTGTAGATCCCAGAGGACCGTTATTAGTTTCTATACAGTCTCGTAGGTCCCAGATGACCGTTATTAGTTTCTATACAGTCTCGTAGGTCCCAGAGGACCGTTATTAGTTTCTATACAGTCTTGTAGGTCCCAGAGGACCGTTATTAGTTTCTATACAGTCTCGTAGGTCCCAGATGACCGTTATTCGTTTCTATACAGTCTCGTAGGTCCCAGAGGACCGTTATTAGTTTCTATACAGTCTTGTAGGTCCCAGAGGACCGTTATTAGTTTCTATACAGTATCGTAGGTCCAAACAATCATATAGGCAGGAGTTCAGGTGGACTTTCTCCATAACAGTATTTTGCTTGTGGATTTCTGTAGGTATTTTCATGTTGGACACTCTTCAGGAGCAAAAAGAGAGGGTAAACACAACCATTAGAATGTTTTACATCAATCTCTCTTGCCATCTCTGCATGACAGGATGTGGGTATGGTCAGGGAGTGATCAGAGAACTGGGCCCAGATTCACAAAACCTTAAGAATACATTTCTCATTAACTGCCATTTCTTCAATAAAAGCTAGCTAAATCAGTTGCCTAGCAACAAACATCTTAAGAAGCTTCATAAGAAAATCATTCAATCTTGTTGAAGAATTGCACTTACAAACTAACTTATTTTGTTCTTATTTATTAAGAAGCTTCTTACATTTTCACGTAAGAAGTGTTTAGTGAATCTGGGCAAGGTTATCCTTGTTTGTTTCATGTAGACAACTCAACCTACCTGCGATGAAGTCCGACACTTGGCTAAACACAGCTCAAAGTGGTCCTCCACGGCTGTGAATAGGTTCTGGAAGCCATCTGCAGCTCTGTTCAGGAAACTCTCTAGAATAGGTTGCTGAGAAGGAGAGAATATGAGAAAGAGAGAGAGAGAGAGGAGTAGAGGTGCAACAGTCAGATCAAAATCTGGTACTTCTCACATGGATTAGTCATAACACAACCACTGCAAAAGGTTCAGATGAAAACAACGTAAAGTTAAAGATGTCAGGGTAAGATAGAGATCTGACTCCATTGTCCAAAAAGCCATGCACCCAAAAGATGTACATGCAAAAGATGCAAATTCTCATTTGGAACAAAACATTTTGCTGTTGGATGCAGCTCAACAACAGTGCCACAGCTTGAATACCTTATCAGGCTGGAGGCAGCAGGACACACAGTGCTCGTAGATGTTGCAGCAGCCGTTGGCCAGACAGCTTTTACAAATGTACTGTCTTGAGCTGGGGGCATTGACATTACAGCAACCATTCACCAGCAGATCGTTTCTGTCACACACATAACCTGTGGGGACATTCACATGTACAATGGATTAGTGACTTGAATATTGAAGTGTAATTTTATAATACCTCAATGATAGGGGCTTTTCTCACATCATCTTTCCTTAAAACGCATTGGGGAAGAAGAACAGAGGGGAGGGATCTTGGGCATTCTTCTCAAATACGGTTGAAAAGAAGGTGAGGAGATTGTGAGGAATCACAGAAAAAACTGTTGGAGAAAGAGGCGTTATTCCCTAAGAGATAACAAGTGAGTGAATGAGTCCAGTTAGGTTCATAACTCACCCAGTTCATCTGTGAGCAGCGTTTTGCCCTGAATGGAGTTCCGGCACTGAGTGATCTGCCTGCTACTGTTGCCCAGGTTGAACCTGACTTTCCATGGGATCCTGTGATCTGGGTCCCTGGCCTCCAACAGGTTGCGATCCCGTATGGTTCTCTCCTCCTGCATAACACATCACAATATATATCTCACACACACATCTCGTATAGCCAAAAGTCAAGACCTTGCTGCATGACAGATAGTCAGGTGTGGTTTGACAAACTAGTATAGCCTAGAGCTGGACCTCATATCAATCAAATGTATTCATAAATCTGTGTTCTGTGGACTAAATATAAACATGAGATGTCAACAGTTTAAATACCTGTTTCAGGGTGCTGGTTAGGAAGTAGATCAAAGACAGTCCAAACACCACACCTAGCACCCAACGTTTTCTCAGTAACCTTCTTAGCACCATGGCATGATGTTATTGGAAGATCCCTGATTGGATTGCAGCAATGCTAACTAGATAATATTAGCTGGATAAACCATATGGTAGCTAGAAATGTCTGGTTCAACTGGGGTGTCTGGTTATGATTGGCAGTTTAGAAATCACGTTCAATAACGTGATTCGTTTGGTCAACACCACAACCTAACCCATTTTGCCAACCTTAACCCATTTTGCTGGCTAGTTAGCAAAGCTAGGCAAGAAACCGTGGTAAATAACGTTAGCTAGCTATCTGTATATAAATACGCTGTAGAGAAGGACCACAGCTGTGCTAGTTAGGTAGCTACAAAGTAACGTACCCATTCGCTAGCCGTTTAAGATAAAGACTGCGTTGTTAGCCTGCGTCGCTGGAAACAAGCTAACGATGCTTGGCTAACTACTCCCCCAGCTAGCTAGACTGACAGTTAACATTAGCGAGCTAACGTTACCTGCCGTGAGATGCATTAGCTAGAGTTAGTTGGCTATAACTCTACAAAATAACCCCTACTGACAAATAACATATGTTGTTGACGTTGCCTTCAGATAAATGACCGAGAAAGCTTAGAAAATAAACAACGTTTTCCCCATGAAATCTGACGTCTATCATCAAAACAATTCCCTAACACGGATGTGTGGTGGGAAAGTGAACGCTGATTGGCCGAGTTGAATGTCATTGACGTCATACAGGAAAAACATCGTCGCGAACCAGGCCAGGCAAGCCGCAGGGGTGTGTAGGAAAATATACTACATGGGAATGAGAAGAATAAACAAAACGATGATTCAGGTGAGACCAACAATTGCCGTGGACAAATATTAACTAAGAATCATGCATATAAATCATGCAATAGAGAAACCAGTAAACCATTGTACTGTACATGTAAATGGTGGCGTGATGGTGCGACTGCCAACCATCATAGCTAGTTAGCGTTAGCTATCTGCGGTTAGCTAATTGTTGCAATAAAGTCTATCCAACCATCGATACTCTCCTTGCGGCGTTGTACTTGTATTCACTTATTGCAGTCTGTGTGTCTGTCTGCACCCCACCATAGCCCTGGATCACTCGGGTATGAACTGGATGTGCCATGCAGAGAAGACACAGCAGCAACACGGATGGCATGCCCTCTGAAAGGTTTGAGTTCACGTCCTAGGACACAGGCATTTGCAGGTTCATCATCACAACCTGAAATTGTGCACTAAAGAGGATTGAATATATATATTTATATAACTGGTTAACTTCGGGAGCCAAAACCATTGAAAGGCAATGCAAGAAATAAACAATAGACAACAGTCTTTGAACCGTCAAAAGATGCAGCTGATCCTCTCTCTGCTCTCCAGGAGCCGTAGCCAAACCCTTGGATCAGAAAGCAGCCTGGACGAAGGAGGTGTGTTTGACTGCCTGAAACCCGACTCGCCCACCTCCCCCCAGCAGCTCTTCTCCGGCCTGGTTGGGGTCGGGGTTCCCTCGGGATCTGGTGTGCCCTCCGCAAACTTCCAGGCGGCTGGTCTTGTTCTGGGGACTCCTCCAGACGTCTTCATCCAGATGACTGCCTCCTCCAGGGAGGAAGGGGGGCCACACCGCTCTGAGTGTGGGCCCTACCTCCCCCGTCCGCCCCCGCACCATCATCACAACCACCACCACTTCCACCAGCCACTACAGCACCGTACATCTGGAGAGAGGCATGGGAACAGGGAGGAGGCCTCGGAAGACCCCTCTACACCGGCTCCGGCCTTGTCGGAGCTGAAGCCTGTAGTCACCTGGCTACAGAGGGGGTTCCCGTTCATCCTGATCCTCCTGGCTAAAGTGTGTTTTCAGCACAAGCTCGGTAAGACTGGTTTTTAGATCGCAATAAAAAAAAGGTGACTCTACACGTGTGTAGTAATACCAATACTACACTGATATACTACACTGAAATAAATACTATACTGATAAATACCTCACTGATATAAATACTACACATATATACTAGACTGATATAAAGACTACACTAATGACAATGTTTTTGTTAGTAGTTGCTTGGTAATTGTATAGTATTGGAGTCGGTCGTTTTGTGGAATAAGTAGAATAAGGAACATTTGGAAACTTTGGAACTGTCAGATACTATGTGTGACTGACTGGTAAACTCTTCTGTTTCTCTCTGGTAGGTATTGCTGTCTGTATTGGGATGGCCAGCACGTTTGCCTTTGCCAATTCATCATTCAAGCACCAGGTGTCACTACGGGTAATTTTCACCTTTTGTACAACTTTGATATGAGAGCATAACTCTGATACGTTTTAGAAACATTATTTGAGTGTTATTGATCTACGTAAATAGCTAGCCCGAGAGAAAGTGAGAATATGCGTACATTGGTGATTAGTAAAGTATTTGATTATTTACTATTTGTCTGTCTGTGCGTATCAGGAGGAGAGGTCTGTGGTTGTAGCTCTCTGGATGATCATGTTCCTATCTGGAAACATAGTGTATCTCTACTACACATTCAGTGCTGAGGAGCTGTACAACAGGTAGGGTAAAACCATGTCTTGTGGTTCTTTCTTATGGTATTGCACTGAAAACCTTACATTGCACTGAAAACCTTACATTGCACCGAAGACCTTACATTGCACTAAAAACCCAACATTGTCAACCACCCAATATTTAGGCCTAATGGTTTACAGTTGGCTGACATTGACATTTACCTCTTTGATATTATTTTCTTTCTCATCGATCTGTATACAGTATGACTGTGGTAATTTTTTCATTCAGTTTTGTCCTTTTTGTTGTTGTAATATGATTTTCATTGTCTTTAGGTTATGTTACCATGTGCCTTCTTGTCCTGTGAGTATTGATTTTCGTTTATAATTTCACCTGTTTTCACATTTTGTTTTGTCCTCCACATTTTGTTTTGTCCTCCACATTTTGTTTTGTCCTCCACATTTTGTTTTGTCCTCCATATTTTTAATCATGTTGTTAATTTTTGTTACTGTCTTCTGCTGATCCATGAATGTGTCCCTTGTAACCATTAGAGACTATACCAGACATAAGGTATCACATCCATCCACAATCAAACCTCAACCTATAAAGTACTGAAATCTGTCTCATCTCTGCCCCCCCCCCCCCCCCAAAAAAAAAAATCAGTCTGATGTTTGCAAAGCCCAACATAAACAGCTTTGACTTCTTTGATCTAATCTGGGCGGTGGGGATCACCGACTTTGTTCTCAAGTACTTTACAATTGGCCTGAAGTGCTTCATCCTGTTTCTACCCAAGATCCTCCTGGCCTTCAAATCCAGGGTAAGAGCCTGTGTTAGTGTGTTTTTATATTCATCAAAGTTTTTCCTGTTTTCCTCAGGGTTACAGCTAGTGTGTGTTTTATATTCATTAAAGTTTCCCTCATGTCCTTGGGGTCACAGTGTGGGAGTGTGTGTATTGATGTCTTATCCACATGACAGTTTTGCTTATAATAACCTGTGGTCACAGAAATAGTGTGTGTCTGTGATTGTGTATGTGTATGTGTTCTATCAGTGTGCAGGTTTTGCACCTGGGGCTCACAGTATGTTTTGACAAGTGATTTATACATACACTAGATGACTGATAGGGGGCGCTGTGTTGAGGCCACCGTGCCCCCATATTGGCATTCCTATACCATTGTAAAAAATATTCTGTAATCTATAGAAATGCATTTATTAATGTCTATTTGTTTTTGCCATATTTATTCTGTTACAGACACCTTAATGCATACTTTTAAATTACATGTGAGCTAAACATATATTTAAAAAATATATAAAAATGTTTGCTTAAACTATATCTTTTTGAGATTACTAATGCCACTGGCCCCACTACAATAACAAATATTAAATACATGTAATTTTGACCATGAAACATTTAATTGAAATACTGTAGAATTCCATTAATTCCTATGGACGGCTGCTCCTACTGGGGAGTGCCACAATTGCTGACTAGTGGCTTCAAAGCCCCTCGATGGCCAATACATAAAATCAGCAATCCAGGGTTTATATACATCATTGGTTTTGACTCGGCTAATAAACAGGCCAATCGGAGAATTAGGCGGCTGCCACTGAGCTCATTCATCCTGGGGGACTGCAGGGGTGAGGTCATCACTCCCTTGGGCTGGACCATTACTGTGGTGTGTGTGTGTGCTCCCACTACCCCTCACTTTCGGCTGCTGGGGAAGCCCACGCCACGCGATCACTAAACCGCCCGACCGACCCCCACCTCAGCCTCCATCCTCTGTCGCCCCTTACAAAAAAAGACACGCCAGACTCATGTACATTGATTTATTATTTGATTTAGTTTGCTCTGCTGTTTCTTCAACATTGCTCCTTGGCTGGCTACATTGTTGGCACTGTCAGTGCACTCCACTCCAGGGAAATGTATTTTCTAGTATCCATGCATCCACTTGAAGCAAGATTTAATGAAAACATGTTTTTAGCAGCTGAGGGGGATAACTCATAACAGTGGCGTACCCTAACTGCTGGTTAGGTTTTGATTGGTAGTCTGAGAGGTCAGCGTCACTAATGAAAAAAACAGCAGGAAGTCCCAGAATGTGTTGGAACTGCTGCCATGGCTCAAAGTTTCTGGCTGGAGTCCAGTTTTTGTTTGACACATCCAGTGTGTGTGTGTGTGGGGGGGGCAACAATGAGGAAAGATGAATTTCCTGCTTGCGGAGGTCTCCCACCCTCAGTGTTTCTGCTACAGGGTTTCCAACCCAGAGTGATTAATCTCTGTCAAGTGATATCCACATAACCATTATACATACTGTGATGCCACTGGGAATCCATTTCCTGTTAGTGTTAGCCTTCTGTTTTTGAACCCCCCCACTCCTCCCACACACACAGCAACAACAGGAACTTTTTATTTTTGAAGAGTACTGTCACCCTGTCCTCCTGGCTTCCCCTGTGGCATCCATTGGAGAGCGAGGAGGAGTGGCCTCTTAAAGAAAAGATGGCTGCCCTCGCAGGTTGACTTGCCTAGGGCTGAACTGTGTGGGTAGCAGGTGAAGAGAGCCAAGTGGCTGCCAGTTTCTCTTGCAGTGTGGGGAAATTGCCTTTGCTGCTGTGAAGCTGCAGCCTGCGGAGCCCTCGCTGGTGGCCATGCTTAGGTTGGAGCTTGTTGCTTGCAGTGTGCGGCTGCTCAACAGATAGGACTAGAGCTAGCCTTATATGTGCTGCTTTTTGGCCGTTTACTTAACTTAATGAAAAACTGACAATATTGAGGAAATATCCACTTGTCTTTGAAGATTAAAATTAGTTTGTGATGAAACTTCTTTTTTCTGTATTTCTCTTTTTCACACCATCTCAAACCACAGACATTGTTCAGATGGAACATAAAACATGTATTACATGCATTTCCAATGTCTTATCAGTGTCCTCCATGTGTGTGTATGTCGCAGGGTAAGTTCTACCTGGTGATAGAGGAGCTGAGTCAGTTGTTCAGGGCCTTAGTGCCCATCCAGCTGTGGTACAAGTACATCATGGGAGAGGACCCGTCCACCAGCTACTTCCTAGGAGCCATGCTCATTATCAGCTACAGCCTCTGCAAGGTAACGTAGCGCTAATATAACTCACCCACAGCTTCTACAAGGTAATGTAGCGCTAATATAACTCACCCACAGCCGCTACAAGGTAACGTAGCGCTAATAAAACTCACCCACAGCCTCTACAAGGTAACGTAGCGCTAAAATAACTCACACTCCTTTATGTGTAGGTGGTGGTAGTTATATTCAATGTTGTTGGAGTAGCCTGTTCAATGGAGTCCTATTCAGTTATATTCAACTCTGTATATTTAATGGAGTTATTGGTATTGTGATTGCTAAATGTGGGTGGGTGGGGGTAGTGTATGTGCAAGAAATGCATGATAAATAGGCTAAAGCATGAAGACATCATGGGTGGCTACAGCTTTGAAAGTATTATGGGTTGAGATGAGACACTGGAGAAATTTAGTCATAGTTGTTCATAGATGTGTGTCCTCAGAAGGTTGCAAAATGGGACAGGACACTGCACCTCACTGAGTGGTTAAAGAATAGAACATTTCATTCAGTTAAGAATAGAAAAGGAACCAAAATATATTGACCTAGTAGAGTTAGTTAGAAAGAACGTCATAATTTAGAATTTTGCAATGTTTTCAGGATAATATTCAGTGGTCACCAACCCTGTTCCTGGAAAGCTGGAGGTGCAGGTTTTTTTTCCATCCCTGCACTAATGCACCCGATTCTAGAGCCTTGACTGTTTGTGTTTATCTTTCAGTCGTTTGACCTCTGTGGACGAGTATCAGCCATACGCAAGGCCATGGCAATTCTCTGCAGTTCTCAGGTGAGAAATTATTACTTTTTGTAAATAGAAGTATCTGGGTCAATTGGCAGCCCACTTCACTATCCTATAGCCATTGAAGTAATATTTCTATCTAAAGTAGTACACCTTCAACTGTCAACTGGTTGTGCCTGATCTTGCACTCTGATTGAGTTATGTTACTACATATACATTATTCGAATGCACAACATATACAGTGGGGCAAAAAAGTATTTAGTCAGCCACCAATTGTGCAAGTTCTCCCACTTAAAAAGATGAGAGGCCTGTCATTTTCATCATAGGTACACTATGACAGACAAAATTAGAAAAAAAATCCAGAAAATCACATTGTAGGATTTTTTAATGAATTTATTTGAAAATTATGGTGGAAAATAAGTATTTGGTCAATAACAAAAGTTTCTCAATACTTTGTTATATACCCTTTGTTGGCAATGACAGAGGTCAAACGTTTTCTGTAAGTCTTCACAAGGTTTTCACACACTGTTGCTGGTATTTTGGCCCATTCCTCCATGCAGATCTCCTCTAGAGCAGTGATGTTTTGGGGCTGTTGCTGGGCAACACAGACTTTCAACTCCCTCCAAAGATTTTCTATGGGGTTTAGATCTGGAGACTGGCTAGGCCACACCAGGACCTTGAAATGCTTCTTACGAAGCCACTTGTTCGTTGCCTGGGCGGAGTGTTTGGGATCATTGTCATGCTGAAAGACCCAGCATCTTCAATGCCCTTGCTGATGGTAGGCTTTGTTACTTTGTTCCCAGCTCTCTGCAGGTCATTCACTAGGTCCTCCCGTGTGGTTCTGGGATTTTTGCTCACCGTTCTTGTGATCATTTTGACCCCATGGGGTGAGATCTTGCGTGGAGCCCCAGATCGAGGGAGATTATCAGTGGTCTTGTATGTCTCCCATTTCCTAATAATTGCTCCCACAGTTGATTTCTTCAAACCAAGCTGCTTACCTATTGCAGATTCAGTCTTCCCAGCCTGGTGCAGGTCTACAATTTTGTTTCTGGTGTCCTTTGACAGCTCTTTGGTCTTGGCCATAGTGGAGTTTGGAGTGTGACTGTTTGAGCTTGTGGACAGGTGTCTTTTATACTGATATCAAGTTCAAACAGGTGCCATTAATACAGGTAACGAGTGGAGGACAGAGGAGCCTCTTAAAGAAGAAGTTACAGGTCTGTGAGAGCCAGAAATCTTGCTTGTTTGTAGGTGACCAAATACTTATTTTCCACCATAATTTGCAAATAAATTCATTAAAAATCCTACAATGTGATTTTCTGGATTTTTTTTCTCATTTTGTCTGTCATAGTTGAAGTGTACCTATGATGAAAATTACAGGCCTCTCATCTTTTTAAGTGGGAGAACATGCACAATTGGTGGCTGACTAAATACTTTTTTGCCCCACTGTACACTGAGTTGACCCTGTATGGAATGGGAATGTAAACATTTACATTTAAAAAATATATATATTATTTAGTAATTTAGTAGACACTCTTATCCAGAGCGACGTGCAGGAGCAATTAGGGTTTAAGTGCATTGGTCAAATGGCACATCGACCGATTTTTCACTTATTTGGCTCGGGGATTCGAAACCAGCAAACGTTTGGTTATCGGCAGCCTCTCGGTTAACCGCTAGCCTACCTGCCTTTGTCTCTTTGTGACCACCTAGTTGCTGCTCTATCACCCACAGAGTTATGGTGTGAGAGCCAGCAGCCAACAGTGCAGTGAAGCCGGAGACGTGTGTGCTATTTGTCAGGGCGACTTCAGAGACCCCATCGTTCTTCTCTGTCAGGTGAGGGGACATATATGAACTCATGACCCTGTCTCTAGCTACTATCCTCACTAGTATGTTATTCACTGCTAAGAGTTCTATGTTACATTTGTGTCAGGTTGTCATTTTTTACCAACAGCTGATTGTGTGATATTGTGGGCAATCTGTGGTGTAGACAGTAAGTAGAGTAGTGTCATGTCATGGGTGAAGGAGTGCATGTAACGTTAAACTTAATTTTGTCTGTCTGTCTCTCTCCCCTATAGCATGTGTTCTGTGAGGAGTGCCTGTGTCTGTGGTTCGACCGTGAGCGAACGTGCCCCCTGTGTCGATCTGCGGTCATAGAGACCCTGCACTGCTGGAAGGACGGCACCACCTCTGCCCACGTCCAGATCTACTAGTGATTGATGGCCAGATGCCCACCAGACACTGGGTGGCACTATGGAGTCCAATTTAGTATGCCATTAATGTATCAAGTCAGTTACTATACCTTCTCTACACCGCTGTCACTATCACTATCACACTGCTTGTCTAAGTTTAGCTTCTTGCAAAGAAATTGAATATTAACTTATCTCAGTGTGATCCAGCACCATGTGGTATGGGTTAGTATTCTGGCAAAGGGTACCTATAGTAGTATCTCAGTGTGATCCAGCACCATGTGGTATGGGTTAGTATTCTGGCAAAGGGTACCTATAGTAGTATCTCAGTGTGATCCAGCACCATGTGGTATGGGTTAGTATTCTGGCAAAGGGTACCTATAGTAGTATCTCAGTGTGATCCAGCACCAGCACCTATAGTAGTATGTGGTCCAGCACCATGTGGTATGGGTTAGTATTCTGGCAAAGGGTACCTATAGTAGTATCTCAGTGTGATCCAGCACCATGTGGTATGGGTTAGTATTCTGGCAAAGGGTACCTATAGTAGTATCTCAGTGCAACAATTGCTTGTTTGCTCATGTATTTAGTTTTATTTAGTTACTTATGCATTTCACCTGATTTGTAGTGTAGATTCAGCTTATGTTTAATGACATTATTTAAAATACAAAAACTTTATAGAAAAAGTCACAGGTTGCGTTGTCTCATTTGTGTATCTGACTTTCCAATTAAACCATGATTTATGCAGTATTGTTCAGCATTTATCGAATGTTTTATGTTGTCACGATATTGCTCATTGTATAATAATGATAGCATGAATGCATTTTTACTTTTCAAACTTTTATTATCTAGATTGAGCACAGAATTCACAATGTAATACATATTTAAATAGCATGTAAAGAACACATTCTTTATAAAAGACACAGATTCAGCACTGCAATTGAAAACTACAGTTTTTGTGATATATAAAAACAGCTTATGACTGTAAACATAAATAGCATGCCCTTATATTTGCACAGGGTTTCTTGCACGGTTTCATTAACATTATCTGCATGAACACTGCTACAAAATGCTGAGCCCCCAAGACAATTTCAAAAGTTCCAAGAAATGTAACAGTTAATGTATTCCCCTTTCTCCAGTCATCAATATTTGATACAGCCCACAGCATTATCCATCTAATAAAAATAAATGACTATAGAAACAAAAAAACGGTAGGAAAAAAATCGTATCAAAATGGATTTTCATCTGTAGTGATGGTAGAGCCCAGACTTGACATGGTCTATAATTATTACAGAAGCTTATCTAACAAGTACAGTGCAATTGTTCCACTGAGCACCAAGAATGCCCATCACAAGAGACAATGCACCTAAAAGTAGGCTGCACGCATTCTTAAATGTATGTTTTTGCATACCAATAGGATATTTCAGTTAGGTAATTGACATCGTATATAGTGCATCGATAATTCAAGTGTAAATTCATCAACGTATGACAGTTGCGTGGGCAATATAAGTACGTTTTTCCTTTGGTAACCGTCAGGGGAGAATGACATCACCGTTCCTTACTCGGAAGAACCGCCAGACATTGAGAGTGATGATAAAAGTTACGTCAATTCATATCTGAATACAAATGAATTCAAAGCAATGAGTCAAATGATCTAATAAATGGGGGAAAAGCGTACCGCGAAATGTATTCACGCAGTACTGTATCTTAGACCCACATGTCCTAAAGTATTTTTTGAATTGAAAATGTTACTCAATCTCTGTGACATAATGTTATGTCACCTGAATTCAGAAGCACAACATTTTCCTTAGCCAACATAAAGTACAAATAATATATGTCCTTTGATTTTGGTCAGATTCCTTATTTTTCAAATCCCTGTTCCTAACAGTCTTGCTGCATGTGTGGCATGTTTATCATGATGACATGTCAGTGTGCACGCTGGACCTCGGCGCTCTGGGGCTGACTGGCTGGCATCCATTTTCTCAGTGCAAATATTCTGACAGCTTTCTCTCCTCTTCGGGATCATCTAAAATGGATAAATAAATTCAAACGTTAGTGCATTGTAAACATTTAGTTCATATTTAGATTTTTTTCATTATCTTTGAATAGTCCAACAGTTTTGCTTATGAATAACTAAATTATACATACTCAAATTGTAAATAAACTACAGCTTACACCAACTATAGTTACATATTTATAACCGCAATTTACCTGCTGAACATTGTTGGGGAAAGTTGACAATCAACCGTCTATACTCGCAACCAAGTTTGTTTGCTTTACTCATATGCTGCATTCAAAGCAACTCGAAACTGGGAACTCCGAAATCTCCGACTTCAGACTTCAGTGAGTTCAAAAACAACTGGGAACTCGGACAAAAACGAGTTCCGATTGAGATTTTTTTTTTTGAACGGTCATTCCACTCGGAATTCGAACTCGGGAACTCGGGCCTCTTTCTAATGCTCCGACTTTCCGACCAAAAGATTACCGACGTCATGATTTGACTTCGTATTTTTCCGAGTTCCCAGTTGTTTTGAACGTGGCAATAGTGATGACGCGTACCTGTGAAGCTTACCGGTTGCTGGTTTTGTCTTTGCAGTGTCTCGCACCTACAGGTGTCGCTTTCTGATGAAGAGCATGAGGACGGTGATTTGTATTGCTGTGCATACAAAACGTTTACAGTAGACTTTTCTATTAAACTCCAGTTTATCGTAATATCTGTTGTCTCGATAGCCAACCGTCCAGGTTTTATCCATCTCGTCCCCGATCCTCCGGAGGCGGGAGGCGAGCGACTGGGTCCCGGAGCATGGTGAGGGTCCTTGGGCACATATAATTGAGTCACCGGGTAGAGGCAGAGGCTGGTCTATCGGGAGCCAGCACATGTTCTCAAAAAATCTATTTATATTTATTATCTGTCCTTGTCCCCTCCTCTTATCCACTCATCGGCAATATGATCCTCTTTACTGTACGGATCAGATCTGGACTGTGTTGTTTCGCTCTCTCTCTTTCTTATATTATTCATGATTAAAGAGTCACATGGTGTGAGGGGTTTACATCATATTCTCCCAAAAGAGAGAGGTAATCATTAACTCTTAAAAAACCGTCGTCTCATTTTATCCGCATAGGCTTTTGTTTGATATAATGGTCAAAGAGAGGTCTAGTTGAATAATCATAGGATTTAAAATAATAAGTATAATACATTTGAGAGTACTGTACCTAGAAAGTATACAATCGGGATCATAAACCTTTTTCTTTAATAATTGTGTATTTTCATTTAAACTTTATTCATTGTACACGTTATTTTTTGTTGAAATTCAAATATGAAACAATCCACTATTACAGACCGATGCGCCCATAATAAACTGAAGAATTACATTTTGTGGAACTAATCTGATAGCAAAGTCTCTAGTCGGACAGGTTTGGGTACAGGACTTCACTCTTTTTTGTTTTGAAATGGGCTAGCTACAAAAATGTTAACCCTATCGCTTTGTTATTTTGTCTAAAAATAACAAGTTAAAGATATATGTTGTTGTAACAATGGTAGAAAATATGGCAGCGTTTACAGAGCGTTTGAAGCAAGAACTGACAAACAACATACCAGCACATTGATTCGGTACCGGTACCCCTGTACAGAGACTCGTTATTGTTATTTTATTGTGTTACTTTTTTCCTTCAGTTTTCATATATATTTTTGCAAATAATTTCTTACTTACTTTTAAAAACAGTTCTCCATTGTTGGTTAAGGGCTTGTACAGTATTGGCCAAAAGTTTTGAGAATGACACAAATATTAATTTTCACAAAGTCTGCTGCCTCAGTTTGTATGATGGCAATTTGCATATACTCCAGAATGTTATGAAGAGTGATCAGATGGATTGCAATTAATTGTAAAGTCCCTCTTTGTCATGCAAATGAACTGAATCACCAAAAAACATTTCCACTGCATTTCAGCCCTGCCACAAAAGGACCAGCTGACATCATGTCAGTGATTCTCTCGTTAACACAGGTGTGAGTGTTGACGATGACAAGGCTGGAGATCACATTGACATGCTGATTGAGTTTGAATAACAGACTGGAAGCTTCGAATCGCATCTCTGCATGTCTGGCAGACATATCAGTGTGGATGACAGATCACCACCTCAAGCTGAACCTCGGCAAGACGGAGCTGCTCTTCCTCCCGGGGAAGGACTGCCCGTTCCATGATCTCGCCATCACGGTTGACAACTCCATTGTGTCCTCCTCCCAGAGCGCTAAGAACCTTGGAGTGATCCTGGACAACACCCTGTCGTTCTCAACTAACATCAAGGCGGTGGCCCGTTCCTGTAGGTTCATGCTCTACAACATCCGCAGAGTACGACCCTGCCTCACACAGGAAGCGGCGCAGATCCTAATCCAGGCACTTGTCATCTCCCGTCTGGATTACTGCAACTCGCTGTTGGCTGGGCTCCCTGCCTGTGCCATTAAACCCCTACAACTCATCCAGAACGCCGCAGCCCGTCTGGTGTTCAACCTTCCCAAGTTCTCTCACGTCACTCCGCTCCTCCGCTCTCCCCACTGGCTTCCAGTTGAAGCTCGCATCCGCTACAAGACCATGGTGCTTGCCTACGGAGCTGTGAGGGGAACGGCACCTCAGTACCTCCAGGCTCTGATCAGGCCCTACACCCAAACAAGGGCACTGCGTTCATCCACCTCTGGCCTGCTCGCCTCCCTACCACTGAGGAAGTACAGTTCCCGCTCAGCCCAGTCAAAACTGTTCGCTGCTCTGGCCCCCCAATGGTGGAACAAACTCCCTCACGACGCCAGGACAGCGGAGTCAATCACCACCTTCCGGCTACACCTGAAACCCCACCTCTTTAAGGAATACCTAGGATAGGATAAGTAATCCTTCTCACCCCCCCCTTTAAGATTTAGTTGCACTATTGTAAAGTGACTGTTCCGCTGGATGTCATAAGGTGAATGCACCAATTTGTAAGTCGCTCTGGATAAGAGCGTCTGCTAAATGACTTAAATGTAAATGTAAAAGGAGGGTGGTGCTTGGAATCATTGTTCTTCCTCTGTCAACCATGGTTACCTGCAAGGAAACACGTGCCGTCATCACTGCTTTGCACAAAAAGGGCTTCACAGGCAAGGATATTGCTGCCAGTAAGATTGCACCTAAATCAACCATTTATCGGATCATCAAGAACTTCAAGGAGAGCGGTTCAATTGTTGTGAAAGCTTCAGGGCGCCCAAGAAAGTCCAGCAAGCGCCAGGACCGTCTCCTAAAGTTGATTCAGCTGCGGGATCGGGGCACCACCAGTACAGAACTTGCTCAGGAATGGCAGCAGGCAGGTGTGAGTGCACCTGCACGCACAGTGAGGCAAAGACTTTTGGAGGATGGCCTGGTGTCAAGAAGGGCAACAAAGAAGCCACTTCTCTCCAGGATAAACATCAGGGATGGACTGATATTCTGCAAAAGTTACAGGGATTGGACTGCTGAGGACTGGGGTAAAGTCATTTTCTCTGATGAATCCCCTTTCCGATTGTTTGGGGCATTTGGAAAAAAGCTTGTCCGGAGAAGACAAGGTGGGCGCTACCATCAGTCCTGTGTCATGCCAACAGTAAAGCATCCTGAGACCATTCATGTGTGGGGTTGCTTCTCAGCCAAGGGAGTGCGCTCACTCACAATTTTGCCTAAGAACACAGCCATGAATAAAGAATGGTACCAACACATCCTTCGAGAGCAACTTCTCCAAACCATCCAGGAACAGTTTGGTGATGAACAATGCCGTTTCCAGCACGATGGAGCACCTTGCTATAAGGCAAAAGTGATAACTAAGTGGCTCAGGGAACAAAATATCGATGTTTTGGGTCCATGGCCAGGAAACTCCCCAGACCTTAATCCCATGGAGAACTTGTGGTCAATCCTCAAGAGGCGGATGGACAAACAAAACCCCACAAATTCTGACAAACTCCAAGCATTGATTATGCAAGAATGGGCTGCCATTAGTCAGGATGTGGCCCAGAAGTTAATTGACAGCATGCCATGGCAGATTACAGAGGTCTTGAAAAATACTGTAATTGTCAATAAAATGTAATTGTCAATAAAAGTCTTTGACACTTATGAAATGCTTGTAATTATACTTCAGTATTCCATAGTAACATCTGACAAAAATATATAAAGACAATGAAGCAGCAAACTTCGTGAAAATTCATATTTGTGTCATTCTCAAAACTTTTGGCCACGACTTGTTGTATTCGGTGCATGTGACAAATACAATTTGATTTCATATAAACGACGAGCAACCAAACTCCAATGGTGACTCTCTTGGCCAACCAAGTCGGGAGGTCTCTAAAAATAAGATGTTTTGTGAAAACATAAGTGGACCAGAAAGAAGACAGAAGCATGTGTCATCTGCAACTTTACAGGGGAACAGTGAACGAGAAGAGGACCAACCACAATGTATCGATAGCCCGAGGGCTTGCTTGGTGGAAGGACCAGTCCCTTGTTGGAGAGGATTCAAGAGGAGAGGATACGAAGGAAGAGACAATACCACAGTGTGAAAGTTAACAAGGCAAACAAATTGGTGGATCAATTCATTCAAAACCTGGTAAGATGATGTCGAGGATGATCATGACAATTCCACCAGTAGAGGTAGCCTACCTACCACTTCATTAAGTGGAAATCAATTTCATTGCTGATTTACTTATTTTTTTGCAGAATGAGATAAATGACATTCCCTTCTTTGACTTTGAGTCGCCCTATGAGTTAGCCCCGAATATATTCCAATATCTCAGACGGACAGAGTTGGGATGATGTGCTCAGGTAAACTAAGATCATGATCAGATCCGTCAGTTATATAAAACTCAGAGACTACTCTGTTTTCACTTGAAGCATAAGCAGACCTGAACAGACCGCACACTGTTTTGTGCAACCCTAATGTGACGTAAGGCCCTCCTAGTAAGTGATGATGACCACTATCCAACATGTCCCCTGCAATATCCTCTCCAGGTCAGCAAGATGTGTAGTATAAGTACACCGTTCTACTTTGTTGTACCTAGTGATGATCACTCAATATGCTTCCATAGGTTCCACGGCGTGGGCCGTCCTGACGTAGGACGATGTGTTGTCATTTAGGATGTGTCTGGAGAATGGTTATCACCACGGTACCGCTGTCTCTGACTCCCCCTGTTGGAAGAACACACTACGAGACTGCAGGAATTCTGAGAACACTGTACGCTCCAACTGGGAGGTAGGAGACGGCTTGGCTTGATAGGGGTGTGTGTCTGACTGCTTGGCTGTGTGTGTGGCACTTTAACTCAATGCATTTTTTTAGATAACACTTCATCTGAATTTGCCCTTAAACCTGTGTAACTATACAATATTAACTTAAACCTGTGTAACTATACAATATTAACTTAAATCTGTATAATAATACAGTATTAACTTAAACCTGTGTAACTATACAATATTAACTTAAACCTGTGTCATAATACAGTATTAACTTAAACATGTGTAACTATACAGTATTCATTGTAGTAATAACATTGTAATTGCAAGGACCCCGATAAACAACATTTCGACTTGCATGTCTTCCTACTCCTAGAATCGTGTTGGATCAATCAGCTAACTGCCGTATGACCTTTGAGAAGGTGCTGTGTGATGTAAGATATACAGTATATGACCTGTTTTCAGTGTTAGAAGGGGCAAGCAGCTGTGTTGATCAGCACATTTCCAGCCTAATGAAGGGAGATCAATAGACATTGAGCTGCTGTTTTGACTCTGTACTAAAAGAGACCACCACTTGTCTTTGAACTCCTTTTTTTCATGTTCTTTTAATTCAACCTGTTGTGAAAACACAATAGACTTCAGCCTCTATATTATGTCCCTTATAGCTATGGATTCTCACATGAAGTAAGCTACTTAAATTCAACTGGGTCCGGTGTACAGTAGGATGATAGCGTGACTTGAGCTGCTGAAATGAGTCTGTTAAATGTTGTTTCAGGAGGCTGAGGCCCACAGGGAGTGGTCTGATTAAATTCTCCTCTGGCGCCGGTGAACTCTGGCTGGGTCCCAAAAGGCACTCTATTCCCTACGTACAGAGACAGAGGGCTGCCTGCTGCAGCAAATTGTATTCACCCAGAATATCATGTCTTCCCCCTCAGGAGGCTGAAAATATTTGGCATAGGCCCTTAGATCCTCAAAAGGTTTTACAGCTACACCATCGAGAGCATCTTTACTGGCTGCATCACCGCTTGGTATGGTAAATGCACCACCCTTGACTGCAAAGTGCAACATAGGGTGATGCGGACAGCCTAGCACATCGCTGGGCCGAGTTCTGTGCCATCCAGGACCTCTATATCAGGCGGTGCCAGAGGAAGGCTCGAAGAATTGCCAAAGACTCCAGCCACCCAGGCAAAAGTTTGGACACACCTTCTCATTCAAGGGTTTTTCTTTATTTTTACTATTGTCTACGTTGTAGAATAATAGTGAAGACATACAAACTATGAAATAACACATATGGAATCATGTAGTAACAAAAAGTGTTAAAGAAATATATTTTATATTTGAGATTCTTCAAAGTGGCCACCCTTTGCCATGTTGACAGCTTTGCACACTTGGCATTCTCTCAACCAGCTTCATGAGGTAGTCACCTGGAATGGATTTCAATTAACAATTGTGCCTTGTTAAACATAATTTGCTGCTGTGCCTCTGTTCTTTATTTTACTCTTATTATCATCTTTCCTGATGTCTAGTCACTTTACCCTGCCTTCATTTACATATCAACCTCAAATAGCTTATTATTATCTATCCTGATGTCAAGTCACTTTACCCTGCCTTCATGTACATATCTACCTCAAATAGCTTATTATTATCTATCCTGATGTCAAGTCACTTTACCCTGCCTTCATGTACATATCTACCTCAAATACCTTATTATTATCTATCCTGATGCCTAGTCACTTTACCCTGCCTTCATGTACATATCAACCTCAAATACCTTATTATTATCTATCCTGATGCCTAGTCACTTTACCCTGCCTTCATGTACATATCTACCTCAAATACCTTATTATTATCTATCCTAATGCCTAGTCACTTTACCCTGCCTTCATGTACATGTCTACCTCAAATACCTTATTATTATCTATCCTGATGCCTAGTCACTTTACCCTGCCTTCATGTACATATCTACCTCAAATACCTTATTATTATCTATCCTGATGCCTTGTCACTTCACCCTGTCTTCATGTACATGTCTACCTCAAATACCTCGTACACATGCACATTGATCTGGTACTGGTACTCCCTGTATATAGCTTCTCATTCATCTGGTAGTGGTATTCTCTGTATATAGCTTCACATTGATCTGGTACTTGTACTCCCTGTATATAACTCCACATTGATCTGGTACTGGTATTCCCTGTATATAGCTCCACATTGATCTGGTACTGGTATTCCCTGTATATAGCTCCACATTGATCTGGTACTGGTATTCCCTGTATATAGCTCCACATTGATCTGGTACTGGTATTCCCTGTATATAGCTCCACATTGATCTGGTACTGGTACTCCCTGTATATAGCTCCACATTGATCTGGTACACCCTGTATATATCTCCACATTGATCTGGTACTGGTACTCCCTGTATATAGCTTCTCATTAATCTGGTAGTGGTATTCTCTGTATATAGCTTCACATTGATCTGGTACTGGTACTCCCTGTATATATCTTCACATTGATCTGGTACTGGTACTCCCTGTATATAGCTTCTCATTCATCTGGTAGTGGTATTCTCTGTATATAGCTTCACATTGATCTGGTACTTGTACTCCCTGTATATAACTCCACATTGATCTGGTACTGGTATTCCCTGTATATAGCTCCACATTGATCTGGTACTGGTATTCCCTGTATATAGCTCCACATTGATCTGGTACTGGTATTCCCTGTATATAGCTCCACATTGATCTGGTACTGGTACTCCCTGTATATAGCTCCACATTGATCTGGTACTCCCTGTATATAGCTCCACATTGATCTGGTACTCCCTGTATATATCTCCACATTGATCTGGTCCTGGTACTCCCTATATAAAGCTCCACATTGATCTGGTACTCCCTGTATATAGCTCCACATTGATCTGGTACTCCCTATATAAAGCTCCACATTGATCTGGTACTGGTACTCCCTGTATATATCTCCACATTGATCTGGTCCTGGTACTCCCTATATAAAGCTCCACATTGATCTGGTACTCCCTGTATATAGCTCCACATTGATCTGGTACTGGTACTCCCTATATAAAGCTCCACATTGATCTGGTACTCCCTGTATATAGCTCCACATTGATCTGGTACTCCCTGTATATAGCTCCACATTGATCTGGTACTCCCTATATAAAGCTCCACATTGATCTGGTACTGGTACTCCCTGTATATAGCTCCACATTGATCTGGTACTGGTACTCCCTGTACATAGCTCTGTTCTTCTGTATTTTATTCCTTGTGTTAATATTTTATTATTTTGAAACTCTGCATCTTTGGGAAGGTCTCGTAAGCAAGCATTTCACAGTAAAGTATACACTAATTGTATTCGGCGTGTGTGGACAAATAACATTTGACTTAATTCGATTTGCATCACTGAATTTTATAAGATACTATGCGTCACTATGAGATTCTTGTATAACCAGGGTTGAGTTTTAGCTGACTTTTTTTTCCCCCAGTGTTTTTTCGAGGCAAACTGATCAAATATTTCTCTCACCTTCATACAGTATCTTGTAGATGCACTGAGGAAGCAGAACTGCAGGTTGTGCTTTGATCTTGTCTAAAATTGCTACATCAAACGTTTCATTGCTTGGAAGAGGGAAAGGCATGGATTTTTCCTGTTGATTCTTGGCTGAAGGACGATGCACTAATTATGTTGAGTGTTGTTACCTTCCTGACAAACCCTGAGATGTCAGATGGAGAGTTTTAGCTTCCTTTCTCCCTCTGTCTGTCTGTCTGTCCCATTTCCTCATGCTGGGAGACCGATGCTCAGTGAAGTGGGTGGTACAGTAGCTAGCTGAAGTGGTATAAGTGATTGTAGCATGTAAATTGGGGAGTTGAAGCTAGCTATCTTACCATCTTGTTTGTGCCACAGTGTCATTGGTAGCAAACTAGTTGAAAGGGTTTATCTGGCAGCCCTTTGGTGCTACTCTCTGTGGTTATCTCTCTTGCAGCTCTCTCCAACAGCCCAACCCAGCACCAGTCCTGACCCACATCCAGGTTCCAGCACCGTAGAGGAGCTCTGTCCGTCTGAGACAGCCCAGGGCAGCTGGTGCTGGGGTGGACCTGGGGTAGCTTGTCTCATGGCTATTCTCATGCCGACTGTGAGGAACTCAGCTGCTACCTCACTCAACTCTGCATGTCTCCAATTGACTAAGCTGCAAATGGGAAACTTGGGAAGCATTTGGTGTTTCTATGCATGTGCAGAGAGAGGACTGTCTAAAGCTAGGATGAGCTAGTTATATCTGCTTAGAGCTACTGTAGGCCATAACTGATATCTGCCTGGTCCTCTTGAGCAGTATGCATCAATGCTTCGTAAAAAGTGACTGTTTTAGGCTTCTATTCACTATATTGCGAATCTCTTTAATGTTAATATAATCCCTCGTGTTGTGTAACGTTGTTTTCCGTCCCCCCCAGGTACACATCAGGGGATATGAGACTGTGGGACACCCTCCACTAGGACTCTGCACCCCCCTTCCTGAGGCCCACTTCCTTAGGCCCAGCCCACTTGACTGCAGACCTCAGCCCCAGAACTCACATCAGTCACGTCTGGTGTGGCTTCCTATGGCCATGGTGAGTGGGGGTCCTCAACTCTCCAGTCAACTTAATGGCTATTCCACTGGCTAGCCTTTTCTGGGAATTGTACAGAAAACATTTTGCTTTCACAAGACTTGGAAATAACAGTTTCAGGGTGTGATTTGCAAGACACACATTCCACATTAGCAAGCTAGCTGGGCAAAGGGTTCCACGTGACTCTGGCTGCTGCATCTGGTACTCTGGTCTTGGATCTTGGACTTGCTACTCATGCAAGTCCAGGATTAGTTTCAGCCAGAGTTTGTTTGTGTTTCACACATGATTTGCAGCACATAGCAGGGTTCCAGATCCCTGGGAGGGTCCACACACCCTGGCTCTGAGCCTGGAGAGCCCCACCTTAGCTGCTGGGCTAGACTTCCGGCTGGACCAGCCTGTTGACGGGCTACTGGAG
Source organism: Oncorhynchus gorbuscha (assembly GCF_021184085.1). Lineage (NCBI taxonomy): Eukaryota > Metazoa > Chordata > Actinopteri > Salmoniformes > Salmonidae > Oncorhynchus > Oncorhynchus gorbuscha. Next base: position 83,558,079 of record NC_060177.1, on the reverse strand, counting down.
GACCCTCTGCCAGGCCACGCTGCCCAAACCTGTGTCTCTCTCTCAATTCAATTCACTTTCAATTCAAAGGGCTAAATTGGCATGGGAAACATATGATTACATTGTCTCTCTTTCTCTCTCACTCTCTCACTCTCTCTCTCTCTCTCTCTCTCTCTCTCTCTCTCTCTCTCTCTCTCTCTCTCTCTCTCTCTCTCTCTCTCTCTCTCTCTCTCTGTCTGTCTCTCACTCTTTCTTTCTCTCTCACTCTTTCTTTCTCTCTCTAGGTCTCTCTCTCTCTCTCTCTCTCTCTCTCTCTCTCTCTCTGTCTGTCTCTCTCTCTGTCTGTCTGTCTCTCTCTCTGTCTGTCTGTCTCTCTCTCTCAGCTTGATCATTTGAAAGAGGATTATGATAGAATCCCCCGATGTAATGATATCGTGTCTACATTGATCCAGTCTGCTGTTGTGATTTCTCATATTTGAATTCCTCTATCTGTCACAGTCAATCCATTATATACCATATTAGTTCATTAGCAGTGCAACTGGACTTTTCATATGTGACGTACTTTACTGTCACATGGAGTGAGAAGTCTAATCAGCAGGCTGAATAAAGTATTCATTTTTCTAACAGTGGCTCTGGTCACAGGAGGAGTCTATGGTCCTAGTACCAGGGGCTGAGGGGAGAGGAGTAGACAGTAGCCCCACGGTGACCCTCTCTGCTGGGGAGACAGTGTACCTGCTGGCCCCTGAGGACCTGGAGCCCCGGGTGCTCCATACCATCTACGGCCTCCCAATCATCTGTCTGGACGCCTCAGTGACACACGCTGCCCTGGGGGTCAAGAACTGTGGCTGGGACATGAACGATGGAGGCAAGGTAGGTGAATCAACATGTAATTGACTACAGTCTTTTGACAGGGTCGTATTCATTAGGGAATTGATTGAAACATGACAGACAATGAGGGTTTCTAATGAATACAAACCCAATGTTGTTTTTGATATACTGTACCTGGAGTTAGGAACAGGGCTACGTTAAGGTAGGTATGCCAAAGCTAAGCACTAAGCAAATACTGAAGCCCAAACCATTCTTTTTCTGAGTGCTCAACACATTTGGACGGCTATAAATTGGCCAACCTTTAATGTTTGTTTTTTACTGATATAGCATACCTATCGTCACCCCAAAACCGGCATCTCTCTGAGTCTGAGTAGCAAAACACCCATCTGAGTCTGAGTAGTGTGACGACCCTCCCACTCTGTCTGCCGTATTCTGTCTTTGTTCTTGTTTCCTTATTAGGATGCCGGTGGGCGGAGTTGAGAGGGTCGTCAGCTACATGGGAAACACCTGGGCCAGGTGTCTCCCAGGATAAATAGACCTCTTCCACATTCATGGAGGAGACTCTCTCCATGCAGACACCTTATGTAGATTGTGTTGTGGTTCTTGGTGGCCTTTTGTTTGTTTGTTTGCTTTGGCACCTTTCAACACCCTGCATTATCACATTCATGCATGCAAAACACTCACTTACACTACTGATTACTGATTGCACACACCATTGTATATTTTCCTTAGTTGCTTTAGTTAATAAATATAGATTTTGATACTCCTTATCTCCACGTTGTCTCCCTTTGTTACGGGCTTTGAGCCGGTTCGTGACAAGTGGGTGCTCATCCGGGATCTTTGAACTATTGGTTTGGGAGACCGTGGAGGTACGTGTTTGGTTTGAATATGGTGTTTGAGTGTGATCTGCCCAGTATTGGTTGCCTTTGTTGTTTGGTTTGTGTGCTGCGTTGGAGAGAGTAATGGTTAGTTTCCAGGCCTTGCCTAGCATGGAAACTCTTGTTCTACTCTCTGTTGGGAAGTCAGTCTGAGGAGGTGAGTAAATCGGCTGTGTACCTCGGTAGGAGATTTGTGTAGGGTAGTGGAACTTGCTACCCGGAGCTGTAGCCTTTTTCCCCTGATAGGCTTAGCGACGTGTTTCAATTTTGGACATGTTGGGCATGGTTAAATGTTTGTTATTTTTGTGTGGTGTCTGTGGACTGAGCAGTCTCGGGGGCACGTCCGTGGCTTGGTGGAATTTGCCAGCATGCTGGGGAGTTCTATTTCCTTGCCAGCGGGCTACAGTGCGTAAATACCCACCGCAAATCTGCACGAAGACTAGGTTTGAGTTATTGTAGGTTTTGGGGAAGCTCCGTATCTCATCTCCTGTGGTGCTCAGGGTGATTGTCATTTCTCTGGTTGTGGTCTGATGTGCTCAGCAGAGGGGTTGAGCAAGATTACTTACTTATGACTATGGTGTCTCATGTATACAAGTTCATTCGCTTTCCATCAGAGGACCTGTTAGAATTATGTACTTAAGAACAGCTGTTGAAGATCGCTGAACACTACAAGTTTAAATGATTGAAATTAGTGAAATTCTGTTTCGTTGGAAGTGACTATGAATTGTTGGAAGTGACTATGAATTGTTGGAAGTGACTATGAATTGTTGGAAGTGACTATGAATTGTTGGAAGTGACTATGAATTGTTGGAAGTGACTATGAATTGTTGGAAGTGACTATGAATTGTTGGAAGTGACTATGAATTGTTGGAAGTGACTATGAATTGTTGGAAGTGACTATGAATTGTTGGAAGTGACTATGAATTGTTGGAAGTGACTATGAATTGTTGGAAGTGACTATGAATTGTTGGAAGTGACTATGAATTGTTGGAAGTGACTATGAATTGTTGGAAGTGACTATGAATCGTTGGAAGTGACTATGAATCGTTGGAAGTGACTATGAATCGTTGGAAGTGACTATGAATCGTTGGAAGTGACTATGAATCGTTGGAAGTGACTATGAATCGTTGGAAGTGACTATGAATCGTTGGGAGTTGAAAAAATTAAGAAGGACCCTGATGTTCTTTTCGTTGGAGTTTGTAGCTGTTGGTCTTTTGTGCCATGTTCCTGAATGTTTACATGACTGACCATTGTTTCGGGTTGTCATGTTCTATCTTTCCTGTCTGTTCCCTCCTGGTCTTGTGTTCTTCTTTCCTCTTAAATATTGCTTCCTATGCGCAAAGGTTGCTGAGGTCTGAGGAGAAGGAGGTTGGTTGGGGCAGGTGGAGGTGTGAACACATAACCCCTCACCAATTTGGGACGTGGGAGGCCTGTGTAAATTTGGGACGCGGGAGGCCTGTGTCAATTTGGGACGCGGGAGGCCTGTGTCAATTTGGGACGCGGGAGGCCTGTGTCAATTTGGGACGCGGGAGGCCTGTGTCAATTTGGGACGCGGGAGGCCTGTGTCAATTTGGGACGCGGGAGGCCTGTGTCAATTTGGGACGCGGGAGGCCTGTGTCAATTTTGGGAGGCCTGTGTCAATTTGGGACGCGGGAGGCCTGTGTCAATTTGGGACGCGGGAGGCCTGTGTCAATTTGGGACGCGGGAGGCCTGTGTCAATTTGGGACGCGGGAGGCCTGTGTCAATTTGGGACGCGGGAGGCCTGTGTCAATTTGGGACGCGGGAGGCCTGTGTCAATTTGGGACGCGGGAGGCCTGTGTCAATTTGGGACGCGGGAGGCCTGTGTCAATTTGGGACGCGGGAGGCCTGTGTCAATTTGGGACGCGGGAGGCCTGTGTCAATTTTTGGGAGGCCTGTGTCAATTTGGGGAGGCCTGTGTCAATTTGGGACGCGGGAGGCCTGTGTCAATTTGGGACGCGGGAGGCCTGTGTCAATTTGGGACGCGGGAGGCCTGTGTCAATTTGGGACGCGGGAGGCCTGTGTCAATTTGGGACGCGGGAGGCCTGTGTCAATTTGGGACGCGGGAGGCCTGTGTCAATTTGGGACGCGGGAGGCCTGTGTCAATTTGGGACGCGGGAGGCCTGTGTCAATTTGGGACGCGGGAGGCCTGTGTCAATTTGGGACGCGGGAGGCCTGTGTCAATTTGGGACGCGGGAGGCCTGTGTCAATTTGGGACGCGGGAGGCCTGTGTCAATTTGGGACGCGGGAGGCCTGTGTCAATTTGGGACGCGGGAGGCCTGTGTCAATTTGGGACGCGGGAGGCCTGTGTCAATTTGGGACGCGGGAGGCCAATTTGGGAGGCCTGTGTCAATTTGGGAGGCCTGTGTCAATTTGGGAGGCCTGTGTCAATTTGGGAGGCCTGTGTCAATTTGGGAGGCCTGTGTCAATTTGGGAGGCCTGTGTCAATTTGGGAGGCCTGTGTCAATTTGGGAGGCCTGTGTCAATTTGGGAGGCCTGTGTCAATTTGGGAGGCCTGTGTCAATTTGGGAGGCCTGTGTCAATTTGGGAGGCCTGTGTCAATTTGGGAGGCCTGTGTCAATTTGGGAGGCCTGTGTCAATTTGGGAGGCCTGTGTCAATTTGGGGTCAATTTGGGAGGCCTGTGTCAATTTGGGAGGCCTGTGTCAATTTGGGAGGCCTGTGTCAATTTGGGAGGCCTGTGTCAATTTGGGAGGCCTGTGTCAATTTGGGAGGCCTGTGTCAATTTGGGAGGCCTGTGTCAATTTGGGAGGCCTGTGTCAATTTGGGAGGCCTGTGTCAATTTGGGAGGCCTGTGTCAATTTGGGAGGCCTGTGTCAATTTGGGAGGCCTGTGTCAATTTGGGAGGCCTGGGAGGTGTCAATTTGGGAGGCCTGTGTCAATTTGGGAGGCCTGTGTCAATGGGAGGCCTTGTCAATTTGGGAGGCCTGTGTCAATTTGGGAGGCCTGTGTCAATTTGGGAGGCCTGTGTCAATTTGGGAGGCCTGTGTCAATTTGGGAGGCCTGTGTCAATTTGGGAGGCCTGTGTCAATTTGGGAGGCCTGTGTCAATTTGGGAGGCCTGTGTCAATTTGGGAGGCCTGTGTCAATTTGGGAGGCCTGTGTCAATTTGGGAGGCCTGTGTCAATTTGGGAGGCCTGTGTCAATTTGGGAGGCCTGTGTTCAATTTGGGAGGCGGGAGGCTGGTATGTTGTTCCGGGGTCCTTGTTGGTCCCCAGTTTTATGGGGGGGAATGTGACGACCCTCCCACTCTGTCTGCCGTATTCTGTCTTTGTTCTTGTTTCCTTATTAGGATGCCGGTGGGCGGAGTTGAGAGGGTCGTCAGCTACATGGGAAACACCTGGGCCAGGTGTCTCCCAGGATAAATAGACCTCTTCCACATTCATGGAGGAGACTCTCTCCATGCAGACACCTTATGTAGATTGTGTTGTGGTTCTTGGTGGCCTTTTGTTTGTTTGCTTTGGCACCTTTCAACACCCTGCATTATCACATTCATGCATGCAAAACACTCACTTACACTACTGATTACTGATTGCACACACCATTGTATATTTTCCTTAGTTGCTTTAGTTAATAAATATAGATTTTGATACTCCTTATCTCCACGTTGTCTCCCTTTGTTACGGGCTTTGAGCCGGTTCGTGACAGTAGCAATGCGCTAATCTGAGTCTGAGTAGCAATGCGCTAATCTGAGTCTGAGTAGCAATGCGCTAATCTGAGTCTGAGTAGCAATGCGCTAATCTGAGTCTGAGTAGCAATGCGCTAATCTGAGTCTGAGTAGCAATGCGCTAATCTGAGTCTGAGTAGCAATGCGCTAATCTGAGTCTGAGTAGCAATGCGCTAATCTGAGTCTGAGTAGCAATGCGCTAATCTGAGTCTGAGTAGCAATGCGCTAATCTGAGTGAGTAGCAATGCGCTAATCTGAGTGAGTGAGTAGCAAGTAGCGCTAATCTGAGTGAGTAGCAATGCGCTAATCTGAGTGAGTAGCAATGCGCTAATCTGAGTGAGTAGCAATGCGCTAATCTGAGTGAGTAGCAATGCGCTAATCTGAGTGAGTAGCAATGCGCTAATCTGAGTGAGTAGCAATGCGCTAATCTGAGTGAGTAGCAATGCGCTAATCTGAGTGAGTAGCAATGCGCTAATCTGAGTGAGTAGCAATGCGCTAATCTGAGTGAGTAGCAATGCGCTAATCTGAGTGAGTAGCAATGCGCTAATCTGAGTGAGTAGCAATGCGCTAATCTGTAGTGAGTAGCAATGCGCTAATCTGAGTGAGTAGCAATGCGCTAATCTGAGTGAGTAGCAATGCGCGAGTCTGAGTAGCAAAGCGCGAGTCTGAGTAGCAATGCGCGAGTCTGAGTAGCAATGCGCGAGTCTGAGTAGCAATGCGCGAGTCTGAGTAGCAATGCACTAATTTCAGTCTGAGTAGCAATATACTAATTTCAGTCTGAGTAGCAATGCACTAATTTCAGTCTGAGTAGCAATGCACTAATTTCAGTCTGAGTAGCAATGCACTAATTTCAGTCTGA